>NC_084638.1:1980588-2013088 GCF_033978795.1 Nerophis ophidion
ATATATATATATATATATATATATATATATATATATATATATATATATATATATATATATATATTTTATTTTTTTTTATTGAATCAACATAAAAAACACAATATACACTTACAATTAGTGCACCAACCACAAAAACCTCCCTTTTTCATAACAAAAACGTCCCTTTTTCATGACAAAGAAAAAAAAAAAAGAGAAAAAAAAAAAGGACACCCCCCCAACCCCCCACCCGGGCCGCGGGACAAATTATTAAGCGTTGACCGGTCCGCGGATACAAAAAGGTTGGGGACCACTGTCTTAGATGATCTCGGGCCCAGAGAAGCCGGCGGCGTTTCTGGATGTTGTTGATAAATGGCTTTCGCTTTGCAGAGTAGAGCTTTAGGTTGCACTTACAGATGTAGCGACCAACTGTATTTAGTGACAGTGGTTTTCTGAAGTGTTCCCGAGCCCATGTGGTGATATCCTTTAAAGATTGATGTCGTTTTTTTTCAGGGATCTATGTTGGTTTTCGGCCATGCCGCTTACGTGGAGTGATTTCTCCAGATTCTCTGAACCATTTGATGATATTATGGACCGTAGATGTTGAAATCCCTAAATTTCTTGCAATGTCACTTTGAGAAAGGTTGTTCTTAAACTGTTTGACTATTTGCTCACTCAGTTGTGGACAAAGGGGTGTACCTCGCCCCATCCTTTCTTGTGAAAGACTGAGCATTTTTTGGGGAAGCTGTTTTTATACCCAATCATGGCACCCACCTGTTCCCAATTAGCCCGCACACCTGTGGGATGTTCCAAATAAGTGTTTGATGAGCACACCTCAAATTTATTTTTCTCTGTCTTGTGTTGCTGGCATCAAATTCTAAAGTTAATGATTATTTGCAAAAAAAAAAAAAAAAGAAGTTTATGAGCTTGAACATCAAATATGTTGTCTTTGTAGCATATTCAACTGAATATGGGTTGAAAAGGATTTGCAAATCATTGTATTCTGTTTATATTTACATCTCACACAATTTCCCAACTCATATGGAAACGGGGGTTGTAAAAGGGCATGTTTTGACAAAGCGTGGCAAAAATTAGCCCAACCTGTTTTACCGCCAGGACGACATAACACGAGACTCTCGCTTACCTTAAGCACATCGGTGGGGTTGGCGATGGAGGAGGAGATAACGCCAGAGAGAACGCCACACAGGACGTTCGTCAACAATGTCTCATCTGTTAGGGAAGAGAGGCAGTCTTCAGATAGCAGGCAGCCAACTTTTGGCTGTCATGTTTATGAGTAAAAAAAATGACAAAAGTAGGCACGCGTCGGGGAGAGAGAGAGAGAGGCTTAACACGATTGTTCATACGAGTGTGTGCACGTCAGACGGAAAGTGGGCCTCACCCTCAGGCCTGTCAACCAGCAGTCTCTTGAAGCTCTGGTATGTTCCAATTTTGATGGTCCCATAAGATGCCTGGCGCAGCACGGCGGGAGCGATTCTGTAAAAGTCAAATTCATTTGTTTTATCACCAAAAAGATAGGAGGAATGACAATGACATATGCATTTTCTAATCATAGGGTGGGTAATACTATTCATTTTGGTATTTATGCAATATTAGGAGTATTTATGCCATCATTTCTTTAACACATTCCACCATTCTGGAAATTCAAACTACCCTTTTTCAAAGTCCAAAAAAATTCCAGATTTTCCCGAAATTCCCTAATACCATTTACTTTACATTTCTCGCCTGATTTAAAAAATTCTAACACCAACCAATTCAGCTTATTTAGGACATTGATGCTCTTAATCATTTTTAACAAAATAAAACTGTGGAAAGGCGAAACCAACGTGCCGACTGCAGAGCGGGACACGCTTTGGCCCGGCTCAAGATGGCGGCCAGGAGGCGGAGAATGCATCGGAATGCAGAGGCGGGGCGTGCCTGGAGCGACGCTGCGACAATCAAAATCAGGTGCGTGACAAACACACCGGCTATCTCCTCTCAGTGTATTAAAGGGGAGAAGGAGGAAAGATCAGGAGGAAGAGGTGGAGTGTCCGCAGGACTGCAGCAGAAGAAAAACACGAACGATCAGAGAATGTCTGCAGGACTGCAGCAGAAGAAAAATCCTGCTTTGGAGAGGCGAACCCGACGTGCCGACGGCAGAGCGGGACACGCTTTGGCCCGGCTCAAGATGGCGGCCAGTAGGCGGAGAATGCAGCGGAACGGAGAAGCGTGGCGTGCCTGGAGCGACGCTGCAACAATCAAAATCAGGTACGTGACAAAGCCACCGGCTCACAATCTGGCTATCTCCTCAGTGTATAAAAGGGGAGAAGGAGGAAAGATCAGGAGGAAGGGGTGGAGTGTCCGCAGGACTGCAGCAGAAGAAAAACATGAACGATCAGAGAATGTCCGCAGAAGAAAAATCCCGCTTTGGAGAGGCGAAACCGACGTGCCGACGGCAGAGCGGGACACGCTTTGGCCCGGCTCAAGATGGCGGCCAGGAGGCGGAGAATGCAGCGGAACGGAGAGGCGGGGCGTGCCCGGAGCGACGCTGCAACAATCAAAATTAGGTGCGTGACAAATCCACTGGCTCACGATCTGGCTATCTCCTCTCAGTGTATAAAAGGGGAGAAGGAGGAAAGATCAGGAGGAAGAGGTGGAGTGCAGCAGAAGAAAAACACGAACGATCAGAGAATGAGCCCCAGTGGAAGACGACATCACCGGCAGCTGAAAAGCCGGCCGAGACGAGCAGCGGAGGAGGAGGCGCTGAAAAGCGGCCCGATCGACGAAAAAATAAAACAGTCAAACTTGCTCGACGCGATGTCCTTCCTAGATGGTCCATGCAACCCAAGCTAAAGGTCAGAGTCGTTCACACCCGCTTTTCCCCAAATTCCCAGGAGTTTCCCATTGAAAAAAATAGGGCCATTTTTCCAAGTTGCACAATTCTCATACTTTTCAACCTATTCAAACCATTCCACCTTCAACACATTCCACCATTCTGGAAATTCAAACTACCCTTTTTCCAAGTTAAAAAAAATCCAGATTTTCCCGAATTTCCATAATACTATTTACTTTACATTTCTAGCCCGGTTTAAACAATTCTAACACCAACCAATCCACCTTATTTAGGACATTCATGCTCCTAATCATTTTCAACAAAATCCCGCGTTTCCCCAAATTTCCAGGAAGTTCCCATTGAAACGAATGGGGACATTTTTCCAAGTTACACAACATTGTTCAACCCATTCAAACATCAACACATCCCACTCATCCTCATACTTGCCAAACCTCCCGGATTTTCCGGGAGACTCCCGAAATTCAGCGCCTCTCCCGAAAACCTCCCGGGACCAATTTTCTCCCGAAATTCAGTCGGCGCTGGAGGCCACGCCCCCTCAAGCTCCATGAGAACAGACTCAGCAATGTTGTGACCCTCTTAAACAGGACAATACTGTCATCTACTGTACATAGAATTTAATAGAATGTACTTTATTGAAAGTTGAACAAATTAACCTTTAATATGGACGCAAACGAGTTTTGCATTGAATATTGAGCAAGCAAGGCTTATATAACTTTATAGTGACATGCAAAATCCAGTTTCAAGTAATAATAATAAAAAATATCAATGGCATATCAAATACAATTTTAATAAAAATGGAATGCCTCTTTTCTGTTTGCAGCGTTCTGAGGTAAACATCAAAATGTTTTTTTTCCACAGGCTAATAATACATTTGAAAATAAAATAATAATAATAAATGAATCAAACACTGAAGCCTTGAAGTAGCAAGAGAATGTGCATGGACAAAAAGTTAATTACTGCTACACTAATTTGCAATAACACATAACTTAATAGTGCGAAATCAACTTTCAAAAAACTAACAAAAAAATCATCAATGGTATATTAAATACAATTTGTTCTCCCAAAATGTGTTTGTCATTCTTGTTTGGTGTGAGTGCACAGTGTGGCGCATATCTGTAACGGTGTTAAAGTTGTTTTTATACGGCCACCCTCAGTGTGACCTGTATGGCTGTTGACCAAGTATGCTTTGCATTCACTCGTGTGTGTGTGTGTAAAAGTCGCAAATATTAATGTGACTGGGTTCGACACGATGTTTGTACGGAGGAAAAGCAGACGTGATGACAGGTTGTATGGAACGCTAAAGGGAGGGCCTTAAAGGCACGCTCCCAATATTGTTGTCCGGGTGGAATTTGGTAGAAATTCGAGAGAATGGTTGATTTTCGGGAGGGGCACTGAACTTTGGGAGTCTCCCGGGAAAATTGGGAGGGTTGGCAAGTATGAGTATTTGCGGTGAATGCGGGGTTACAGCGGCACCGTCCCTGTATGATATCGGCGGGCCAGCGCTAATGTTAAATTGATATTGCCTCAAGGGCCAAATTAAATTACACGGCGGGCCAGAGTTTGACACCCATGATTTAGGGCAGGGGCGCTCACACTTTTTCTGCAGGCGAGCTACTTTTCAATTGACCAAGTCGAGGAGATCTACCTCATTCCTATTTATAATTTATATTTATTTATTTATGAAAGAGACATTTTTGTTAACAAGTTAATGGTGTTTAATGATAATACAAGCATGTTTAACACACATGGATTCCTTTCTTTCATGAAGACAAGAATATAAGTTGGTGTATTACCTGATTCTGATGACTTGCATTGATTGGAATTAGACAGTGGTGCTGATAACGTCCGCATTTTCAAATGGAGGGAAAAAAAAAAGTCCTCCTTTCTGTCCAATACCACATGAAAGTGGTTGGATTTGGCATCTTATTTGTCCAACTTGCATACTGGTTTTTAAACACTTTGTTATGAGAGTAGCATATGTGTGTGGCCCTTTAATGTCTGGCAGCAGGTGAGTGACGTCAGTGACTGTGCGGGTGGGCAAGCAAGTGAGAAAGCGGTGGCTGAGGGCGGGGGAGAAATACATTGGCATCAAACTCCGTAGCTTGCTAGCTTTCTGAGACTCTTATTTTGTTAGCACAGGCAGGATGAAACAGGTCTTTTATGGTGAAGACAGGAACTGTGCAGTCGGTCTTTAGAGTTTTGACAGTAAGTACGGAGTCTCTAGAAATAAAACGTGTTTCTCTGCATCCGCCCTGTTAGTGATTTTTTTCTTAAATATGAGCTGGCAGCATCTCACAAGATCCTCGGGTGGCGAGAATGTCAAACAACTGATGAAAGTGAAGTCTTGGTATGATTGATGATTGCTCATTTTTATGTCTATTTTTTAATGCCTGGCTTGAGATCGACTGACACACCCTCCGAGATCGACGTAATGGGCACCCCTGCTTTAATGAGTAGGACACTTTTGGATCCCCAATTATTTTAGTGTGATTTGTTTTTAAGTGTCATTGCTCCAAAAATAATAATGAATCAAAATCCAAAATTAAGGCTCCAATTATTATATATTCTCAAATATTCCACCTAAAAAAGTTATTGGGTGAAAATATTGCATTTTTTTTTTTTCATTTTTTCCCCCTAATGTTGATCTAGATATTTAAAACTTGAATAATAAAAAAATAATAATAATACTGAATAATGACACATTTTTAATATTATTTTTTACCAAAATCCCTTGGGGTTCCCCGAGGTCATAACTGAGTGGAGGCCTAAATGTATATTTTTTAAACATATATTGTATTGGTTTTTAAAATTAAAATTATGAAAACGGCCCCCACTTGCTTTGATTTTTCAGTGTGGGGCCCTCAGTGGAAAAAGTTTGGACACCCCTGTTGTAGGCTATATAATGCAGTTACATTATTATATGAACTATCAGAGACAGCTTCGAGAAACTCTTCATTGAACATAATATCCTTTTTTTGCTGCTTCAACACAGCTCAATCAACACAGAAAAGGGTGAAGTGAAATAACTTAGTTGTTGACTGTAGGTCAATAATGATTGTCTTTTTCTCAGACAGACAGGGCTCATAGTGATGTTAATAGTAGTTGACTGGGAGGTGTTTATTATAATTTGGGGAGAGTCCGCTGCATTATGCCCACCTGCTAAACACCTTTCAACAACAAAAATTAAGTATCTTGTCTTAGCAGTCTATTTAAATAAAAATAAGCTGAAAAGGATTTGCAAATCATTATATTCTGTTTTTATTTACCATTTACACACCGTGCCAACTTCACTGGTTCGGGGTTTTGTACTTTTCCTGTTTGTGAGCAAATCAAGACGGGAGGGGGAAGTTCCAAATAATATCGCGATCGACGTAATACCCACCCCTGATTTAGGGGATATTCCGAGACCAGTAAAATTTAGAAAAAAACTTTAAAAAATACAACAAGCCACTTGGAACTGATTTGTATTGTTTTTAACCCTTTTGAAATTGTGATAATGTTCACCTTTAAATAAATATATTATTTCTAAAGCAAGTTCGAGTATCATTGGCAAATGTTCACCTACTCCCGGCCTTGGCACGCATATATGTGTCCTCTTTCTGGGATTTCGGAATATGGTCACTGATGCTACCCCTTGGTATCGACAGGGCGGATATCTGGATCCGCCCACCTCTATTCAGAGAAGTGCACTTTAGGAGGAAGTGAGTACACTTACGGGGAAATACATTAAGACAAATCGTGTACTTACCCGGAATACAGCGTTCGAACGCCCTCCTCCCGTGCTATCCTGACGATGGCGTGCAGCATGCCTCGGTAGCGGATTTCTCGGTACTTACTGTCGCCCACCTGGCCCTGCACCTGAAGCCGCGTCTTGGCTAAGTCGATAGGGAAGGTACCTGCAACACACACACACACACACACACACACACGCCGCCATGATGTCAGGACCGGATGTGGGAGCGACGTTGAAAGCCACGCCGCACTTCACTCACCGCACTCCGCCGTCACGGAAGCCAGTCCGCCGTAAACGAAGGGTTTCCAGTTAAAGGCCGACATTTCGACTTGCTATGAAGCGTCAATAAGTGATAATGCGTGTTTTTGATGATGGGGCGGGCCTGAGTCGTCGCCGGGCTTTTTTTTTTTTTTTCCCGCTCCTCCCCGTTTTCGGGTTTGGGGAAGAAGCCCCGCCCATTTGCCTCCTATTGGCTGCTGCTACAAATGACCACGCCTCGAGCGTTGCTAGGAAACCGACCCGGCGCTGGATTGAATAGTAGAGGGGTGTCCAAACTTTTTCCACTGGGGGCTGCAAACTGAAAAATCAAAGCAAACGGCGGCCATTTTCATATTGTTTTATTTGAAAAAACAATACATGTATAAAAAGACAAAGACATGCACCTGGGGATAGGTTGATTGGCAACACTAAAATTGGCCCTAGTGTGTGAATGTGAGTGTGAATGTTGTTTGTCTATCTGTGTTGGCCCTGCGATGAGGTGGCGACTTGTCCAGGGTGTACCCCGCCTTCCGCCCCATTGTAGCTGAGATAGGCGCCAGCGCCCCCCGCGACCCCGAAAGGGAATAAGCGGTAGAAAATGGATGGATGGAATACATGTATAAAAAATATGATATATAAACCCAAATGGTTTCGTCCAATAAAAATATTAAAAATGTGTTATTATTCAGTATTATTTTTTTCATTATTATTCAAGTTTTAAATCTCTAGATCAGGCGTGTCAAATTAGGCCAACGAAAAGGTTTTACCCCCCGTTTGCTAAGTATAAAAAATGAGCCGGAATTTTTGAATGAAAGAAACTGCTGTTCTAAATGTGTCCACTAGATGTCACAATATCAATTCTTGGTACACTAAATGGTCCCTAGTGTGTGAATGTGAGTGTGAATGTTGTCGGTCTATCTGTGTTGGCCCTGTGATGAGGTGGCGACTTGTCCAGGGTGTACCATGCCTTCCGCCCGATTGTAGCTGAGATAGGCACCAACGCCTCCCGCGGCCCCAAAGGGGAATAAGCGGTAAAAAATGGATGGATGGATGGATGTTAGTGCACCAGTCGAGGAAAATAATCAAACTGTTGTCTGTCTATCTGGGTTGGCCCTGCGATGAGGTGGCGACTTGTCCAGGGTGTACCCCGCCTTCCGCCCGATTGTAGCTGAGATAGGCACCAGCGACCCCAAAGGGGAATAAGCGGTAGGAAATGGATGGATGGATGGATGTTAGTGCACCAGTCGAGGAAAATAATCAAACTGTTGTCTGTCTCTCTGTGTTGGCCCTGCGATGAGGTGGCGACTTGTCCAGGGTGTACCATGCCTTCCCCCCGATTGTAGCTGAGATAGGCACCAGCGCCCCCAAAGGGGAATAAGCGGTAAAAAATGGATGGATGGATGGATGTTAGTGCACCAGTCGAGGAAAATAATCAAACTGTTGTCTGTCTATCTGGGTTGGCCCTGCGATGAGGTGGCGACTTGTCCAGGGTGTACCCCGCCTTCCGCCCGATTGTAGCTGAGATAGGCACCAGCGACCCCAAAGGGGAATAAGCGGTAGGAAATGGATGGATGGATGGATGTTAGTGCACCAGTCGAGGAAAATAATCAAACTGTTGTCTGTCTCTCTGTGTTGGCCCTGCGATGAGGTGGCGACTTGTCCAGGGTGTACCATGCCTTCCCCCCGATTGTAGCTGAGATAGGCACCAGCGACCCCAAAGGGGAATACGCGGTAGGAAATGGATGGATGGATGGATGTTAGTGCACCAGTCGAGGAAAATAATCAAACTGTTGTCTGTCTCTCTGTGTTGGCCCTGTGATGAGGTGGCGACTTGTCCAGGGTGTACCCCGCCTTCCGCCCGATTGTAGCTGAGATAGGCACCAGCGCCCCCCGCGACCCCAAAGGGGAATAAGCGGTAGGAAATGGATGGATGGATGGATGTTAGTGCACCAGTCGAGGAAAATAATCAAACTGTTGTCTTTCTCTCTGTGTTGGCCCTGCGATGAGGTGGCGACTTGTCCAGGGTGTACACCGCCTTCCGCCCGATTGTAGCTGAGATAGGCACCAGCGCCCCCCGTGACCCCAAAGGGGAATAAGCGGTAGGAAATGGATGGATGGATGGATGTTAGTGCACCAGTCGAGGAAAATAATCAAACTGTTGTCTGTCTCTCTGTGTTGGCCCTGCGATGAGGTGGCGACTTGTCCAGGGTGTACCATGCCTCCCCCCCGATTGTAGCTGAGATAGGCACCAGCGCCCCCCGCGACCCCAAAGGGGAATAAGCGGTAGGAAATGGATGGATGGATGGATGTTAGTGCACCAGCCGAGGAAAATAATCAAACTGTTGTCTGTCTATCTGTGTTGGCCCTGCGATGAGGTGGCGACTTGTCCAGGGTGTACACCGCCTTCCGCCCGATTGTAGCTGAGATAGGCACCAGCGACCCCAAAGGGGAATACGCGGTAGGAAATGGATGGATGGATGGATGTTAGTGCACCAGTCGAGGAAAATAATCAAACTGTTGTCTGTCTATCTGTGTTGGCCCTGTGATGAGGTGGCGACTTGTCCAGGGTGTACCCCGCCTTCCGCCCGATTGTAGCTGAGATAAGCACCAACGCCTCCCGCGGCCCCAAAGGGGAATAAGCGGTAGGAAATGGATGGATGGATGGATGTTAGTGCACCAGTCGAGGAAAATAATCAAACTGTTGTCTATCTGTGTTGGCCCTGCGATGAGGTGGGGACTTGTCCAGGGTGTACACCGCCTTCCACCTGATTGTAGCTGAGATAGGCACCAGCGCCCCCCGCGACCCCAAAGGGGAATAAGCGGTAGGAAATGGATGGATGGATGGATGTTAGTGCACCAGTCGAGGAAAATAATCAAACTGTTGTCTATCTGTGTTGGCCCTGCGATGAGGTGGCGACTTGTCCAGGGTGTACACCGCCCTCCACCTGATTGTAGCTGAGATAGGCACCAGCGACCCCAAAGGGGAATACGCGGTAGGAAATGGATGGATGGATGGATGTTAGTGCACCAGTCGAGGAAAATAATCAAACTGTTGTCTGTCTCTCTGGTTTTGGCCCTGCGATGAGGTGGCGACTTGTCCAGGGTGTACACCGCCTTCCGCCCGATTGTAGCTGAGATAGGCACCAGCGCCTCCCGCGGCCCCAAAGGGGAATAAGCGGTAGGAAATGGATGGATGGATGGATGTTAGTGCACCAGTCGAGGAAAATAATCAAACTGTTGTCTATCTGTGTTGGCCCTGCGATGAGGTGGCGACTTGTCCAGGGTGTACACCGCCTTCCACCTGATTGTAGCTGAGATAGGCACCAGCGCCCCCCGCAACCCCAAAGGGGAATAAGCGGTAGGAAATGGATGGATGGATGGATGTTAGTGCACCAGTCGAGGAAAATAATCAAACTGTTGTCTGTCTCTCTTTGTTGGCCCTGCGATGAGGTGGCGACTTGTCCAGGGTGTACACCGCCTTCCACCTGATTGTAGCTGAGATAGGCGCCAGTGCCCCCCGCGAACCCAAAAAGGGAATAAGCGGTAGTAAATGGATGGATGGATAAATAACATACTGTAATTTGATTTTGATATTATGTTTTTATCTTGATAGATTGAAAATTAACACGAATGAGTTAACTGATGTACATTATCACATAATTCATTCCGAAAGTATAAATAACCTCAAAAAAAAGATAGATTATTATTAAACGCAACATGTAAGTGTAAAAAAAAAAATAGCAACAACATATTGATTTGTACATTTTCTTGTTCTATTTTAAAACAAATAAAACAATATGAATTTGTCTTTATTTTTATGTTATCGTGCCGTTATTTTACCAGTCCGGCCCACTTGGGAGTAGATATTTCTCCATATGCCCCCCCCCCCCCCTCCCATCTAGAATGAGTTTGACACCCCTGTTCTAGATCAACATTAGGAAAAAAAATGGAAAAACACAAAATATGCAAGTGGGGGCCATTTTCTTAATTTTTATTTAAAAAACCAATACAATATATGTATAACAATTATAAATTTAGGCCTCCAAAGGGTTTTGGTCCAAAAAAAAAAAAAATCTGTCATTATTCAGTATTATTATTTATATTATTATTCAAGTTTTAATCTCTAGATCAACATTAGGGGGAAAAAAATGGAAAAAACACAAAATATGCAAGTGGGGGCCATTTTCTTAATTTTTATTTTAAAAACCAATACAATATATGTATAACAATTATAAATTTAGGCCTCCTGCTCTAGACATTTCACATATTTGCACTTGTATCCTATGACCACTAGAGGGCACCATTGCCTATTGAACACTTTGATTGGTACCCCCAGCCTCCTTGAATGGTAACATTCAGGTCATTCAATAATAGATAGAAGCATCCATGATTGTGGAATGTTTACCTATATCACCTCTGCAGGGTATGTACCTGTCAAAAAAGGTGCGTACCCGCTACCCGTCTACACATTTGTGCCCCCCCCCCCCCCCCGCCCATATGTTTACGACTGGAACACATCCATGTACCAATATCATATGCTTGTTGTATCGTTTGATTAATGGCGCGGTATTGAGGTTATTTAATGGCCGGGGGAGAGACGTGGACGGACGTGAAAAGACGGATGGAATTATCGCGGTTTTTATCTGAAACCAATAAGAAACGGGGGAAGGAGGGCGCTCCTAAAACGGCCTGCTTTTAATGTGGTGATTTGTCAAAGGCAGCGTGAGGGTCCACTTTATGGGAGGGGGGTATATATATATATATATCTGTGTTTGCCACACAATAATAGAGAGACGACGCTGTTGTATTGGGAGAGGATCATACACAGTGGTTTGTAATGCTTCTAGAATGTTCCTGTGTACATGGAGCCTAAAGAATGATCTGATTATGTTGGCATTTTCATGCATGGCACCTTAAATCGGAATACTTTACTTTGACATGCGCAGAACGGACATCCATCCATCTTTTTCCTCTTATCCGAGGTCGGGTCGCGGGGGCAGCAGCCTAAGCAGGGAAGCCCAGACTTCCCTCTCCCCAGCTACTTCGTCCAGTTCCTCCCAATTGGGATCCCGAGGCGTTCCCAGGCCAGCCGGGAGACCTAGTCTTCCCAACGTGTCCTGGGTCTTCACCGTGGCCTCCTCATCTGGCTCCTCTCCATGTGGAGGAGCATCGGCTTTACTTTGAGCTCCTCCCGGATGGCAGAGTTTCTCAGCCTATCTCTAAGGGAGAGACCCGCCACCCGGCGGAGGAAACTCAATCAATCAATCAATGTTTATTTATACAGCCCTGAATCACAAATGTCTCAAAGGGCTGTACAAACCATTACGACTACGACATCCTCGGAAGATCCCACAAAAGGGCAAGGAAAACTCACACCCAGTGGGCAGGGAGAATTCACATCCAGTGGGACGCCAGTGACAATGCCGACTATGAGAAACCTTGGAGAGGACCTCAGATGTGGGCAACCCCCTCCCTCTAGGGGACCGAAAGCAATGGATGTCGAGCGGGTCTAACATGATACTGTGAAAGTTCAATCCATAGTGGCTCCAACACAGCCGCGAGAGTTCAGTTCAAAGCGGATCCAAGACAGCAGCGAGAGTCCCGTCCACAGGAAACCATCCCAAGCGGAGGCGGATCAGCAGCGTAGAGATGTCCCCAACCGATACACAGGCGAGCGGTCCATCCTGGTTCTCGACTCTGGACAGCCAGTACTTCATCCATGGTCATCGGACCGGACCCCGGTCAAGGGCATGGTTAGAAAAATAGTGACGGAGAATAGAACAAGGATGGACAATTCAACCCTTAACTCAACAATGAGTAGATGAGTGTTATATGTGTGTATATGTGTAAATAAATGAACACTGAAATTCAAGTATTTCTCTTATATATATATATATATATATATATATATATATATACAATAAAATAAATATATACATATATATAGCTAGAATTTGCTGAAAGTCAAGTATTTGTTATATATATATATATATATATATATATATATATATATATATATATATCCATCCATCCATTTACTACCGCTTATTCCCTTTCGGGGTCGCGGGGGGCGCTGGCGCCTATCTCAGCTACAATCGGGCGGAAGGCGGGGTACACCCTGGACAAGTCGCCACCTCATCACAGGGCCAACACAGATAGACAGACAACATTCACACTCACATTCACACACTAGGGCCAATTTAGTGTTGCCAATCAACCTATATGAAATACTTGACTTGGTAAATTCTAGCTGTAAATATACTCCTCCCCTCTTAACCACGCCCCTAACCACGGCCCCCCCACCCCCCACACACACCACCCCCCACCCCCGTAAATCGGAGGTCTCCAGGTTGGCAAGTATGATTTACAGCGTACTTTCCTGTGCAGTCCCATCATGATGTGTTCATTCTATGGGCGAGAACAAACAGGTACTGTCGCACCGCATCAAATAATATTCCAGGCATGCGAGTCTTTCCGGGAAAAAAAAAAACTCAAGTGGGGCTTGCGAACCACGTCAACAGCGTGGATAATAGTCACGGGAGTGTGTTAATGCGTGCGGGCCACGGCCTTTTCACGCTGAAGGGTTTAAAAAAAAAAAAAAACGCCCACTCGTGTCCTAGTTAGGGCGCATCACGACTCCTTCTCGACTCTCGGATTCCACCCTGCAGGATTAGCGTGGTGTAGATTTCACTGTAGGGCGGAAGACTTCGCCGAGGGATGAAGCGTGTTTATTTGGCCGCCGCTGATTATTTTATAAGAACGTGGACGCAAAGAAAGGACGGTGGCGAGGTATTTTTACCCCCCCGCCCTCGGGGCGAGGCTGAACTTAATGGAAAGCGAAGGCCTGTCCACAATGGTTAGTGCGTGTCTTAGTGTGCGCCTGTCCTAGTTGTTTACCCGCTCTGGAGGACTGACTCGCCGCTTGCCGGTCTGCACTCGGACCGGACGACCACGACCACGACGATGACGTGGTTACGCAACGGCTTGTCCTGTGCCTTCTCCGCTGTGAGCGAGGGGGACGAGTTATATTCTAAAAAGGAGCCCTTGCGGCACATTTGACGTCACGCCGCGTCTAAATGCGTCACCAAACCCCTTTCAATGATCCCTTGTGCTATCTTAGGACCGACTATACACACTTACGCTTTTCAGACCTAAAAGGGACCCGCTCGTAAAAGTCAGTAATACATTTTCACATGAATTTTCCCTGATTCATCCCAAAGGGTTTCTATCACATTCACGTCAGGACTCTGTGCAGGCCAGTCAAGTTCATCCACACCAGACTCTGTCATAAAGTGGCATAAATCACGTCTTAGAAAGTCGGAGAAAGTTATGCATGTAAACAAACTAGGGTGAGTTCAAGGACCGCCAAAATCAGTAGGACAGAACGGCGCTCGCCAAATACTCCAATCAGTGAAGCATGTTTAATATAAACAGTGTGCTTTATAGCAATTAGGGAGGTTTGTGTCATGTTTGTCCTCCTACAGAACCAAATTAAAACAAAAAATATGTTTTTGTCCCCTCATCATTTCCATTTTTTATATATTTTTAAAAAAGCTCCAGAGCCGCGGGTTGCCGACCTCTGGACTATACACACTTACGCTTTTCAGACCTAAAAGGGACCCGCTCGTAAAAGTCAGCAATACATTTTCACATGAATTTTCCTTGATTCATCCCAAAGGGTTTCTATCACATTCACGTCAGGACTCTGTGCAGGCCAGTCAAGTCAATCCACACTAGACACGTCTTAGAAAGTCGGAAAAAGTTATGCATGTAAACAAACTAGGGCGAGTTCAAGGACCGCCAAAATCAGTAGGACGAAACGGCGCTCGCCAAATACTCGAATCAGTGAAGCATGTTTAATATAAACAGTGTGCTTTATAGCAATTAGGGAGGTTTGTGTCATGTTTGTCCTCCTACAGAACCAAATTAAAACAAAAAATATGTTTTTTGTCCCCTCGTCATTTCCATTATTCATATATTTTTTAAAAAGCTCCAGAGAGCCACTAGGGCGGCGCTAAAGAGCCACATGTGGCTCCAGAGCCGCGGGTTGCCGACCTCTGGACTATACACACTTACGCTTTTCAGACCTAAAAGGGACCCCGCTCGTAAAAGTCAGCAATACATTTTTACATGAATTTTCCCTGATTCATCCCAAAGGGGTTCTATCACATTCACGTCAGGACTCTGTGCAGGCCAGTCAAGTTCATCCACACCAGACTCTGTCATAAAGTGACATAAATCACGTCTTAGAAAGTCGGAGAAAGTTATGCATGTAAACAAACTAGGGTGAGTTCAAGGACCGCCAAAATCAGTAGGAAAGAACGGCGTTCGCCAAATACTGGAATCAGTGAAGCATGTTTAATATAAACAGTGTGCTTTATAGCAATTAGGGAGGTTTGTGTCATGTTTGTCCTCCTACAGAACCAAATTAAAACAAAAAATATGTTTTTTGTCCCCTCATCATTTCCATTTTTTATATATTTTTAAAAAAGCTCCAGAGCCGCGGGTTGCCGACCTCTGGACTATACACACTTACGCTTTTCAGACCTAAAAGGGACCCGCTCGTAAAAGTCAGCAATACATTTTCACATGAATTTTCCCTGATTCATCCCAAAGGGGTTCTATCACATTCATGTCAGGACTCTGTGCAGGCCAGTCAAGTTCATCCACACCAGACTCTGTCATAAAGTGGCATAAATCACGTCTTAGAAAGTCGGAGAAAGTTATGCATGTAAACAAACTAGGGCGAGTTCAAGGACCGCCAAAATCAGTAGGACAGAACGGCGCTCGCCAAATACTCGAATCAGTGAAGCATGTTTAATATAAACAGTGTGCTTTATAGCAATTAGGGAGGTTTGTGTCATGTTTGTCCTCCTACAGAACCAAATTAAAACAAAAAATATGTTTTTTGTGCCATCTTCATTTCCATTTTTCATATATTTTAAAAAAAGCTCCAGAGAGCCACTAGGGCGGCGCTAAAGAGCCACATGCGGCTCCAGAGCCTCGGGTTGCTGACCTCTGGACTATACACACTTACACTTTTCAGACCTAAAAGGGACCCGCTCGTAAAAGTCAGCAATACATTTTCACATGAATTTTCCCTGATTCATCCCAAAGGGGTTCTATCACATTCACGTCAGGACTCTGTGCAGGCCAGTCAAGTTCATCCACACCAGACTCTGTCATAAAGTGGCATAAATCACGTCTTAGAAAGTCGGAGAAAATTATGCATGGAAACAAACTAGGGTGAGTTCAAGGACCGCCAAAATCAGTAGGACAGAACGGCGTTCGCCAAATACTGGAATCAGTGAAGCATGTTTAATACAAACAGTGTGCTTTATAGCAATTGAGGAGGTTTGTGTCATGTTTGTCCTCCTACAGAACCAAATTAAAACAAAAAATATGTTTTTGTCCCCTCATCATTTCCATTTTTCATATATTTTTAAAAAAGCTCCAGAGCTCCAGAGCCGCGGGTTGCCGACCTCTGGACTATACACACTTACGCTTTTCAGACCTAAAAGGGACCCGCTCGTAAAAGTCAGCTATACATTTTCACATGAATTTTCCCTGATTCATCCCAAAGGGGTTCTATCACATTCATGTCAGGACTCTGTGCAGGCCAGTCAAGTTAATCCACACTAGACACGTCTTAGAAAGTCGGAGAAAGTAATGCATGTAAACAAACTAGGGTGAGTTCAAGGACTGCCAAAATCAGTAGGACAGAACGGCGCTCGCCAAATACTCGAATCAGTGAAGCATGTTTAATATAAACAGTGTGCTTTATAGCAATTAGGGAGGTTTGTGTCATGTTTGTCCTCCTACAGAACCAAATTAAAACAATAAATATGTTTTTGTCCCCTTATCATTTCCATTTTTCATATATTTTTAAAAAAGCTCCAGAGAGCCACTAGGGCGGCGCTAAAGAGCCACATGCGGCTCCAGAGCCGCGGGTTGCCGACCTCTGGACTATACACACTTACGCTTTTCAGACCTAAAAGGGACCCGCTCGTAAAAGTCAGCAATACATTTTCACATGAATTTTCCCTGATTCATCCCAAAGGGGTTCTATCACATTCACGTCAGGACTCTGTGCAGGCCAGTCAAGTTCATCCACACCAGACTCTGTCATAAAGTGGCATAAATCACGTCTTAGAAAGTCGGAGAAAGTTATGCATGTAAACAAACTAGGGTGAGTTCAAGGACCGCCAAAATCAGTAGGACAGAACGGCGCTCGCCAAATACTCGAATCAGTGAAGCATGTTTAATATAAACAGTGTGCTTTATAGCAATTGAGGAGGTTTGTGTCATGTTTGTCCTCCTACAGAACCAAATTAAAACAAAAATATGTTTTTGTCCCCTCATTTCCATTTTTCATATATTTTTAAAAAAGCTCCAGAGCCGCGGGTTGCCGACCTCTGGACTATACACACTTACGCTTTTCAGACCTAAAAGGGACCCGCTCGTAAAAGTCAGCAATACATTTTCACATGAATTTTCCTTGATTCATCCCAAAGGGTTTCTATCACATTCACGTCAGGACTCTGTGCAGGCCAGTCAAGTTAATCCACACTAGACACGTCTTAGAAAGTCGGAAAAAGTTATGCATGTAAACAAACTAGGGCGAGTTCAAGGACCGCCAAAATCAGTAGGAGAGAACGGCGTTCGCCAAATACTTGAATCAGTGAAGCATGTTTAATATAAACAGTGTGCTTTATAGCAATTAGGGAGGTTTGTGTCATGTTTGTCCTCCTACAGAACCAAATTAAAACAAAAAATATGTTTTTGTCCCCTCATCATTTCCATTTTTCATATATTTTTAAAAAAGCTCCAGAGCCGCGGGTTGCCGACCTCTGGACTATACACACTTACGCTTTTCAGACCTAAAAGGGACCCGCTGGTAAAAGTCAGCAATACATTTTCACATGAATTTTCCCTGATTCATCCCAAAGGGGTTCTATCACATTCACGTCAGGACTCTGTGCAGGCCAGTCAAGTTCATCCACACTAGACACGTCTTAGAAAGTCGGAGAAAGTTATGCATGTAAACAAACTAGGGTGAGTTCAAGGACCGCCAAAATCAGTAGGACAGAACGGCGCTCGCCAAATACTCAAATCAGTGAAGCATGTTTAATATAAACAGTGTGCTTTATAGCAATTAGGGAGGTTTGTGTCATGTTTGTCCTCCTACAGAACCAAATTAAAACAAAATATATGTTTTTGTCCCCTTATCATTTCCATTTTTCATATATTTTCAAAAAAGCTCCAGAGAGCCACTAGGGCGGCGCTATAGAGCCACATGCGGCTCCAGAGCCGCGGGTTGGCAACCTCTGGACTATACACACTTACGCTTTTCAGACCTAAAAGGGACCCCGCTCGTAAAAGTCAGTAATACATTTTCACATGAATTTTCCCTGATTCATCCCAAAGGGGTTCTATCACATTCACGTCAGGACTCTGTGCAGGCCAGTCAAGTTCATCCACACCAGACTCTGTCATAAAGTGGCATAAATCACGTCTTAGAAAGTCGGAGAAAGTTATGCATGTAAACAAACTAGGGTGAGTTCAAGGACCGCCAAAATCAGTAGGACAGAACGGCGCTCGCCAAATACTGGAATCAGTGAAGCATGTTTAATATAAACAGTGTGCTTTATAGCAATTAGGGAGGTTTGTGTCATGTTTGTCCTCCTACAGAACCAAATTAAAACAAAAAATATGTTTTTGTCCCCTCATCATTTCCATTTTTTATATATTTTTAAAAAAGCTCCAGAGCCGCGGGTTGCCGACCTCTGGACTATACACACTTACGCTTTTCAGACCTAAAAGGGACCCGCTCGTAAAAGTCAGCAATACATTTTCACATGAATTTTCCTTGATTCATCCCAAAGGGTTTCTATCACATTCACGTCAGGACTCTGTGCAGGCCAGTCAAGTCAATCCACACTAGACACGTCTTAGAAAGTCGGAAAAAGTTATGCATGTAAACAAACTAGGGCGAGTTCAAGGACCGCCAAAATCAGTAGGACGAAACGGCGCTCGCCAAATACTCGAATCAGTGAAGCATGTTTAATATAAACAGTGTGCTTTATAGCAATTAGGGAGGTTTGTGTCATGTTTGTCCTCCTACAGAACCAAATTAAAACAAAAAATATGTTTTTTGTCCCCTCGTCATTTCCATTATTCATATATTTTTTAAAAAGCTCCAGAGAGCCACTAGGGCGGCGCTAAAGAGCCACATGTGGCTCCAGAGCCGCGGGTTGCCGACCTCTGGACTATACACACTTACGCTTTTCAGACCTAAAAGGGACCCCGCTCGTAAAAGTCAGCAATACATTTTTACATGAATTTTCCCTGATTCATCCCAAAGGGGTTCTATCACATTCACGTCAGGACTCTGTGCAGGCCAGTCAAGTTCATCCACACCAGACTCTGTCATAAAGTGACATAAATCACGTCTTAGAAAGTCGGAGAAAGTTATGCATGTAAACAAACTAGGGTGAGTTCAAGGACCGCCAAAATCAGTAGGAAAGAACGGCGTTCGCCAAATACTGGAATCAGTGAAGCATGTTTAATATAAACAGTGTGCTTTATAGCAATTAGGGAGGTTTGTGTCATGTTTGTCCTCCTACAGAACCAAATTAAAACAAAAAATATGTTTTTTGTCCCCTCATCATTTCCATTTTTTATATATTTTTAAAAAAGCTCCAGAGCCGCGGGTTGCCGACCTCTGGACTATACACACTTACGCTTTTCAGACCTAAAAGGGACCCGCTCGTAAAAGTCAGCAATACATTTTCACATGAATTTTCCCTGATTCATCCCAAAGGGGTTCTATCACATTCATGTCAGGACTCTGTGCAGGCCAGTCAAGTTCATCCACACCAGACTCTGTCATAAAGTGGCATAAATCACGTCTTAGAAAGTCGGAGAAAGTTATGCATGTAAACAAACTAGGGCGAGTTCAAGGACCGCCAAAATCAGTAGGACAGAACGGCGCTCGCCAAATACTCGAATCAGTGAAGCATGTTTAATATAAACAGTGTGCTTTATAGCAATTAGGGAGGTTTGTGTCATGTTTGTCCTCCTACAGAACCAAATTAAAACAAAAAATATGTTTTTTGTGCCATCTTCATTTCCATTTTTCATATATTTTAAAAAAAGCTCCAGAGAGCCACTAGGGCGGCGCTAAAGAGCCACATGCGGCTCCAGAGCCTCGGGTTGCTGACCTCTGGACTATACACACTTACACTTTTCAGACCTAAAAGGGACCCGCTCGTAAAAGTCAGCAATACATTTTCACATGAATTTTCCCTGATTCATCCCAAAGGGGTTCTATCACATTCATGTCAGGACTCTGTGCAGGCCAGTCAAGTTCATCCACACCAGACTCTGTCATAAAGTGGCATAAATCACGTCTTAGAAAGTCGGAGAAAGTTATGCATGTAAACAAACTAGGGCGAGTTCAAGGACCGCCAAAATCAGTAGGACAGAACGGCGCTCGCCAAATACTCGAATCAGTGAAGCATGTTTAATATAAACAGTGTGCTTTATAGCAATTAGGGAGGTTTGTGTCATGTTTGTCCTCCTACAGAACCAAATTAAAACAAAAAATATGTTTTTTGTGCCATCTTCATTTCCATTTTTCATATATTTTAAAAAAAGCTCCAGAGAGCCACTAGGGCGGCGCTAAAGAGCCACATGCGGCTCCAGAGCCTCGGGTTGCTGACCTCTGGACTATACACACTTACACTTTTCAGACCTAAAAGGGACCCGCTCGTAAAAGTCAGCAATACATTTTCACATGAATTTTCCCTGATTCATCCCAAAGGGGTTCTATCACATTCACGTCAGGACTCTGTGCAGGCCAGTCAAGTTCATCCACACCAGACTCTGTCATAAAGTGGCATAAATCACGTCTTAGAAAGTCGGAGAAAATTATGCATGGAAACAAACTAGGGTGAGTTCAAGGACCGCCAAAATCAGTAGGACAGAACGGCGTTCGCCAAATACTGGAATCAGTGAAGCATGTTTAATACAAACAGTGTGCTTTATAGCAATTAGGGAGGTTTGTGTCATGTTTGTCCTCCTACAGAACCAAATTAAAACAAAAAATATGTTTTTGTCCCCTCATCATTTCCATTTTTCATATATTTTTAAAAAAGCTCCAGAGCTCCAGAGCCGCGGGTTGCCGACCTCTGGACTATACACACTTACGCTTTTCAGACCTAAAAGGGACCCGCTCGTAAAAGTCAGCTATACATTTTCACATGAATTTTCCCTGATTCATCCCAAAGGGGTTCTATCACATTCATGTCAGGACTCTGTGCAGGCCAGTCAAGTTAATCCACACTAGACACGTCTTAGAAAGTCGGAGAAAGTAATGCATGTAAACAAACTAGGGTGAGTTCAAGGACTGCCAAAATCAGTAGGACAGAACGGCGCTCGCCAAATACTCGAATCAGTGAAGCATGTTTAATATAAACAGTGTGCTTTATAGCAATTAGGGAGGTTTGTGTCATGTTTGTCCTCCTACAGAACCAAATTAAAACAATAAATATGTTTTTGTCCCCTTATCATTTCCATTTTTCATATATTTTTAAAAAAGCTCCAGAGAACCACTAGGGCGGCGCTAAAGAGCCACATGCGGCTCCAGAGCCGCGGGTTGCCGACCTCTGGACTATACACACTTACGCTTTTCAGACCTAAAAGGGACCCGCTCGTAAAAGTCAGCAATACATTTTCACATATGAACTTGAAGTGCCATCCCATTCCTAACCCATAGGGGTTCAATATGATGTCGGTCCACCTTCTAGGAAGGCTGTCCACAAAGTCGCGGACCGTGGAAGGCCCGCAGGCCACTCCCCCTCCACAATGACATTCAGACTTAAAGCGAAAATGAGCAGCATTCTTCTCACGTGTCCCACGAAAAACCGTCCGACCGGAACTCTCTAATAACTAAAGTTCCTTGGGTGAATAATGCCAACTCACCACACCGGTATGTTTTAGCGCTTTCACGGCGAGTTGACTGACAGACATAAGTAAGAACTTTACGCTACTTTATATTAGAAATTGCAACAATCTCCCATAACAAGAAGATGGAGGGTGCTGCTAATAATTAGATAACAAGGCCCAGCTGGGCCATCCACTCACCTGTCGCTGTCTTCGAGGCCGGTCCTTGCACACCCCGTCCCGTGGAAGGCCAGCAGGCCACTCCCCCTCCACAATGACATTCAGACTTAAAGCGAAAATGAGGAACATTCTTCTCACGTGTCCCACGAAAAACCTTCCGACCGGAACTCTCTAATAACTAAAGTTCCTTGGGTGAATAATGCCAACTCACCACACCGGTATGTTTTAGCGCTTTCATGGCGAGTTTACTGACAGACATAAGTAAGAACTTTACACTACTTTATATTGGAAATGGCAATCCCATAACAAGAAGCTTATCGACTGCGGACCACAAAGGCGGACGAGCGCAAATTTTCAGGACTTATGCAGATCCCAAATACGGATCAGCAGGTACCAGAAGGTAAGAAAAGTGTCTTTTGCATAATATTGCGTAACAAAACGGCAGATAATATGTCTCACCTTATAAACACCATAATAATAAATAACGTTAGTCTAAGTCCAAGTCTAGCGTCTCTCCTTGACAACTAAGCACCTAGACTCTTGCAGTCCTTCTAGTATCAGCAAGATTCTGTAGCCAAGGACTTCGACTGAAGGTCCCGAGAAAATGGTCTACTTGCAAAAAAAAAAGGATAAAGCGCAAAAGCGGAAAAACCTCACCAAGGCCTTTGAAGTAAGAATAGCTGACATGCCGGGTTTGATCTGCAAGGAGGACTTTTGGTTTTGCCCAAAGAGCGGGTCAGTTCTTGTGGAGTCTGTGGACAGGAAGTGAAGCGTGAATGTTGGCAGGTGTGATGTCATAGATCAATAATTGTACCCTTTTCTTTTGTTGATAAATGCTTCTCTCAATACTCAACTGCAGAGACTACCGGATAGTTACAGTAGCCTGAAACATCCTAGTGGCTCCTGGAGCATTTTTTTTTTTAAAAAAGGATTGAAAATAATGTTTTCGAGTTTTGAGTTCAACCTGGGGCAATGTTGATCCTTGACTGTCCTTTTATCCGGGTAGATTCCATTTTTTGTCTCCTCAGGAAAAACTTTTTGTTTCTTTGGTTGTTTTGAAGCTTCTGCCATGATAGCAGTAATTGCACATAATACCTCCTCTTCATGTTTTAGTCTAGTCCTGCAAGAACAGAGCCAAGGCAGCAGCAATCGGAAACCCCTCCTAGTCTCTGAGCTCACACTAACGAGTAAAACCTGGGACAATGTGGATTCTTAACTGTCATTGTATCAGGTAGCCTCCCTTTTTCTTTTTGGTCTCCTCAGGCAAAACTTTTCATTTCTTTGGTTGATTTAAAGCTTCTGCCATAATAGCAGTAATTGCACATAATACCTCTTCTTCGTCCTTTAGTCTAGTCCAGCTGGAACCGAGCCAAGGCAGCAACAATCGGAAATCCCTCTTTGTCTTTGAGCTCATACTAACAAGTGAAACTTGGGACAATGTTGATCCTTGACTGTCCTTTTCTCTGCCTCTTTTTTTATTGTTTTGTTTCTTCAGGAAGAAACTTTTTGTTTCTTCGGTTGTTTTGAAGTTTCTGCCACGATACCAGTAATTGCACATAATACCTCCTCTTCGTGTTTTAGTCTAGTCCTGCAGGAACAGAGCCAAAGCAGCTTCAATCGGAAACCCTCCTCGTCTTTGAGCTCACACTAACGAGTGAAACCTGGGGCAATGTTGATCCTTGACTGTCCTTTTATCTTGGTAGATTCCATTTTTCTTTTTTTCTTTTATTGTCTCCTCAGGAAAAACTTTTCCTTTCTTTGGTTGTTTTGAAGCTTCTGCCATGATAGCAGTAATTGCACGCAATACCTCTTCTTCGTGTTTTAGTCTAGTCCAGCAGGAACAGAGCCAAGGCAGCATCAGTCGGAGACCCTTCCTTGTCCTTGAGCTCACGCTAACGAATGACACCTGGGGAAATGTTGATCCTTGACTGTCCTTATATACAGGTAGCCTCCTTTTTCCCTTTTTTGGTCTCCTCAGGCAAAACTTTTCGTTTCTTTGGTTGCTTTGAAGCTTCTGCCGTGATAGCATTTATTGCACGTGATACCTCTTCTTCTTCCTTTAGTCTAGTCCAGCAGGAACACAGCCAAGGCAGCTTCAATCGAAAATTCCTCCTCGTCTTTGAGCTCACGATAACGAGTGAAACCTGGGATGCTGTTGATCCTTAACTGTCATTTTATCCGGGTAGCCTCCTTTTTTCTTTTTTTTTTTGTGTCTCCTCAGGCAAAACTTTTCCTTTCTCTGGTTGTTTTGAAGCTTCTGCCATGATAGCAGTAATTGTACATAATACCTCTTCTTCGTCCTTTAGTCCAGTCCAGCAGGAACAGAGCCAAGGCAGCATTACTCAGGAATCCCTCCTCATCCTTAAGCTCACACTAACGAGTGACACTTGGGACAATGTTGATCCTTGACTGTCCTTTTATCCGGGTAGCTTTTTTTTTTTGTTTGTTTCCTCAGGAAAAACTTTTCATTTCTTTGGTTGTTTTGAAGCTTCTGCCATGATAGCAGTAATTGCACATAATACCTCTTCTTCGTCCTTTAGTCCAGTCCAGCAGGAACAGAGCCAAGGCAGCATTACTCAGGAATCCCTCCTCATCCTTGAGCTCACACTAACGAGTGACACTTGGGACAATGTTGATCCTTGACTGTCCTTTTATCCGGGTAGCCTCCCTTTTCCTTTTTTGTTGGCCTCCTCAAGAAAACATTTAGTTTCTTTGGTTGTTTTGGAGCTTCTGCCACGATAGCAGTGATTGCACATAATACCTCTTTTTTGTCCTTTAGTGTAGTCCAGCAGTAACAGAGCCAAGGCAGCTTCAATCGGAAATCCCTCTTCGTCTTTGAGCTCACGAAAACGAGTGAAACCTGGGACAATGTTGATCCTTAACTGTCATTTTATCCGGGTAGCCTAATTTTTCCTTTTTTTGGGGTCTCCTCAGGCAAAACTTTTCCTTTCTTTGGTTGTTCTGAAGCTTCTGCCATGATAGCAGTAATTGCACATAATACCTCTTCTTCGTCCTTTAGTCTAGTCCAGCAGGAACAGAGCCAAGGCAGCATTACTCAGGAATCCCTCCTCATCCTTAAGCTCACACTAACGAGTGACACTTGGGACAATGTTGATCCTTGACTGTCCTTTTATCCGGGTAGCTTTTTTTTTTTTTGGTTTCCTCAGGAAAAACTTTTCATTTCTTTGGTTATTTTGAAGCTTCTGCCATGATAGCAGTAATTGCACATAATACCTCTTCTTCGTCCTTTAGTCCAGTCCAGCAGGAACAAAGCCAAGGCAGCATTACTCAGGAATCCCTCCTCATCCTTAAGCTCACACTAACGAGTGACACTTGGGACAATGTTGATCCTTGACTGTCCTTTTATCCGGGTAGCTTTTTTATTTTTTTGGTTTCCTCAGGAAAACCTTTTCATTTCTTTGGTTATTTTGAAGCTTCTGCCATGATAGCAGTAATTGCACATAATACCTCTTCTTCGTCCTTTAGTCCAGTCCAGCAGGAACAGAGCCAAGGCAGCATTACTCAGGAATCCCTCCTCATCCTTAAGCTCACACTAACGAGTGACACTTGGGACAATGTTGATCCTTGACTGTCCTTTTGTCCGGGTAGCTTTTTTTTTTTTGGTTTCCTCAGGAAAAACTTTTCATTTCTTTGGTTATTTTGAAGCTTCTGCCATGATAGCAGTAATTGCACATAATACCTCTTCTTCGTCCTTTAGTCCAGTCCAGCAGGAACAGAGCCAAGGCAGCATTACTCAGGAATCCCTCCTCATCCTTAAGCTCACACTAACGAGTGACACTTGGGACAATGTTGATCCTTGACCGTCCTTTTGTCCAGGTAGCTTCTTTTTTTTTTTTTGGTTTCCTCAGGAAAAACTTTTCATTTCTTTGGTTATTTTGAAGCTTCTGCCATGATAGCAGTAATTGCACATAATACCTCTTCTTCGTCCTTTAGTCCAGTCCAGCAGGAACAGAGCCAAGGCAGCATTACTCAGGAATCCCTCCTCATCCTTGAGCTCACACTAACGAGTGACACTTGGGACAATGTTGATCCTTGACTGTCCTTTCATCCGGGTAGCTTTTTTTTTTTTTGGTTTCCTCAGGAAAAACTTTTCATTTCTTTGGTTATTTTGAAGCTTCTGCCATGATAGCAGTAATTGCACATAATACCTCTTCTTCGTCCTTTAGTCCAGTCCAGCAGGAACAGAGCCAAGGCAGCATCAATTGGAAAGCTAATATTGTCTTTGAGCTCACGCCAACGAGTGAAACTTGGGACAATGTTGATCCTTGACTGTCCTTTTATCCGGGTAGCTTTTTTTTTTTTTTGGTTTCCTCAGGAAAAACTTTTCATTTCTTTGGTTATTTTGAAGCTTCTGCCATGATAGCAGTAATTGCACATAATACCTCTTCTTCGTCCTTTAGTCCAGTCCAGCAGGAACAGAGCCAAGGCAGCATCAATTGGAAAGCTAATATTGTCTTTGAGCTCACGCCAACGAGTGAAACTTGGGACAATGTTGATCCTTGACTGTCCTTTTATCCGGGTAGCTTTTTTTTTTTTTGGTTTCCTCAGGAAAAACTTTTCATTTCTTTGGTTATTTTGAAGCTTCTGCCATGATAGCAGTAATTGCACATAATACCTCTTCTTCGTCCTTTAGTCCAGTCCAGCAGGAACAGAGCCAAGGCAGCATTACTCAGGAATCCCTCCTCATCCTTAAGCTCACACTAACGGGTGACACTTGGGACAATGTTGATCCTTGACTGTCCTTTTATCCGGGTAGCTTTTTTTTTTTTTGGTTTCCTCAGGAAAAACTTTTCATTTCTTTGGTTATTTTGAAGCTTCTGCCATGATAGCAGTAATTGCACATAATACTTCTTTTTTTGTCGACTTCCGTCTTTTGCATGGCACAAGGTCTGGTTTCCCTGCACATTTTCAACATATCCAAACCTTAGAAAGGAACCTTTCTCTAAACTTAACTGCATCTGTGTCATAAAAAATACCTACTATAGCACTTTGGATTGGTAAACAATATCGTGACTGATTGTTTTAACGGCAAACTATGGCGGCTTATAGTACTTAATCCTATCCCGGGCTTTATAGTGTGGACCTATCGGCTCTCAACCGAGTAATGATATTTCCTGCTGCAACGGTTGCATTTCCAAAGTCATTAAGAAGTTTATCAAGGACGTTAAAATTCAAGAAAGTTTTCAGGAATGTGTCGTTTAGCATCATCGTATACATCTCGGGACATTTTCACATCCTGTGAAGCAGCTCCACACGCATTGTTCATGATGCTAAGTCTAATAAAGTCCACCGTCCCGTTCCTCCGCGTTTTATTTGGACTGAAAAGCAGAAAGGAAGAGAACAGGGGCGTAAACAACATCTGCAACAACATCGACTTTCACGTGCGATGCGGGACCCCGACATGTCATTTCTTTGAAATATCTGTTTGTTTACGTCGCCGGGTGTTGTTGACTTCCCCATTATTGCTAAGCGGCATGAAATGACAACAAGAACGTTGCTTCTGTCGAGTTATATGGCATTAAAACGTCCGCGCACTGACTTCCTGTTGAGTGAAGAGAAGTGAATTATATTTATATAGCGCTTTTCTCTAGTGACTCAAAGCGTTTTACATAGCGAAACCCAATATCTGCGTTACATTTAAACTAATGTGGGTGGCACCGGGAGCAGGTGGGTGAAGCGTCTTGCCCAAGGACACAACGGCAGCGACTAGGATGGCGTAAGCGGGGATCGAACTTGGAACCCTCAAGTTGCTGGCACCAACCGAGCTATACCGCCCCTTTAGTGCAAAATTTAAGCATGGCAGTGATGACCTGGATTCAAACCCAGCAACTAAGAAAATATATATTTTTTAAAACGTTCTACAACGGGAGGAAATATTTTCTCATGTGAATAAGTCCCGATATCCGAGGGTTATTCACATAAATTGTTTTTTTTTTTGGGGGGGGGGCGCTTTTCCAGAGAGCGAAAATAGGCTGACTATATTGTGAAATCCCCAAAAGAGGACACATATATGCGTGCTAATGATACTCAGACTTGCTTTATAAATAATATATCTCATTTAAAAAAAACTTTTTTTTCTTCCTGTGTTGACAGCAGTGTTGGCCCGATGATTTTTCAAAATGGGGTCCTCGTGGGACCCCGTCAAGTCATAAAAAATGGGGTTCCACTGTAAAAATTTTTGGGTCCCACTTTTTTGTAAGCGTTTTGAAAACAAATGCATTATCCTGTTATATCTCACATTTTATATTGTAAGTGTAGACTTAAGAGTGTGTGGGGGTGGGGGGGACAAATACAGTGTATATTAAAGACATATATTTAAATTGATTCCTATTATATATATATATATATATATATTTTTTTTTTAAATTTGTTTATTATTATTATTATAATTCATTCATTCATTTTCTGCCGCTTATTCCCTTTTGGGGTTGCGGGGGGCGCTGGCGCCTATCTCAGCTACAATCGGGCGGAAGGCAGGGTACACCCTGGACAAGTCGCCACCTCATCGCAGGGCCAACACAGATAGACAGACAACATTCACACACTAGGGACCATTTAGTGTTGCCCATCAACCTATCCCCAGGTGCATGTCTTTGGAAGTGGGAGGGGCCTATCCCCAGGTGCATGTCTTTGGAAGTGGGAGGGGCCTATCCCCAGGTGCATGTCTTTGGAAGTGGGAGGAAGCCGGAGTACCCGGAGGGAACCCACGCATTCACGGGGAGAACATGCAAACTCCACACAGAAAGATCCCGAGCCTGGATTTGAACCCAGGACTGCAGGACCTTCGTATTGTGAGGCGGACGCACTAACCCCTCTGCCACCGTGAAGCCCTATTATTATAATCATTATTATTAATATTATTATTTATTTCTTTATTTTGAAAATTATAAATCGACTTAGTGTCGGAATGAAAAAAGGATCTTGTTTCAGATACCCAAAAAATACATATGATTTTCAAAATAAAGAAATAAAGAAATAATAATAATAATAATAAAAAAAAAACAAATAGAATAAATTAATAATTTAAAAATATATAGTAAATAAGTATATATACATATGTAAAGAATATATATATATATATATACATATATATATATTATGTGTATATATATGTATGTAAATATGTATAGCTCGGTTGGTAGAGTGGCCGTGCCAGCAACTTGAGGGTTGCAGGTTCGATTCCCGCTTCTGCCAACCTAGTCACTGCCGTTGTGTCCTTGGGCAAGACACTTTTTACCCACCTGCTCCCAGTGCCACCCACACTGGTTTAAATGTAACTTAGATATTGGGTTTCACTATGTAAAGCGCTTTGAGTCACTTGAGAAAAAGCGCTATATAAATATAATTCACTTCACTTTTGAAGGGGTTTTTGCCAACTCCCTGTTGATTTTTGCTGAAGGATGTCAATGTAGGTCTAAGTGAGACCTACATAGAGATGTTTCTTTCATGTCTCTACGACATTCCTAACGGAAGTTACAGGCAGTTTTTTCTGTGATTTTTCCTAGGGGGCGCTAGAGTGTAAATTTGAGTTTTGAGTTGTTTTTTTTATTAGATGGCGATTTTCGCCAGTCCTGATGTGTGTGTCAAATATGGTGAGTTTTGAAGCATGTAATGGGGGTCAAATTACAGCTCAAAGAGGCAAAAATGACATTTTTTAGGAAACTTTTGTTTTTGGGGCGGTATAGCTGGCTTGGTAGAGCGGCCGTGCCAGCAACTTGAGGGTTGCAGGTTCGATTCCCGCTTCTGCCAACCTAGTCACTGCCGTTGTGTCCTTGGGCAAGACACTTTACCCACCTGCCCCCAGTGCCACCCACACTGCTTTAAATGTAACTTAGATATTGGGTTTCACTATGTAAAGTGCTTTGAGTCACTTGAGAAAAAGCGCTATATAAATATAATTCACTTCACTTTTGAAGGGTTTTTTGCCAACTCCCTGTTGATTTTTGCTGAAGGATGTCAATGTAGGTCTAAGTGAGACCTACATAGAGATGTTTCTTTCATGTCTCTACGACATTCCTAACGGAAGTTACAGGCAGTTTTTTCTGTGATTTTTCCTAGGGGGCGCTAGAGTGTAAATTTGAGTTTTGAGTTGTTGTTTTTTATTAGATGGCAATTTTCGCCAGTCCTGATGTGTGTGTCAAATATGGTGAGTTTTGAAGCATGTAATGGGGGTCAAATTACAGCTCAAAGAGGCAAAAATGACATTTTTTAGGAAACTTTTGTTTTTGGGGCGGTATAGCTGGCTTGGTAGAGCGGCCGTGCCAGCAACTTGAGGGTTGCAGGTTCGATTCCCGCTTCTGCCAACCTAGTCACTGCCGTTGTGTCCTTGGGCAAGACACTTTACCCACCTGCTCCCAGTGCCACCCACACTGGTTTAAATGTAACTTAGATATTGGGTTTCACTATGTAAAGCGCTTTGAGTCACTAGAGAAAAAGCGCTATATAAATATAATTCACTTCACTTTTGAAGGGGTTTTTGCCAACTCCCTGTTGATTTTTGCTGAAGGATGTCAATGTAGGTCTAAGTGAGACCTACATAGAGATGTTTCTTTCGTGTCTCTACGACATTCCTAACGGAAGTTACAGGCAGTTTTTTCTGTGATTTTTCCTAGGGGGCGCTAGAGTGTAAATTTGAGTTTTGAGTTGTTTTTTTTATTAGATGGCAATTTTCGCCAGTCCTGATGTGTGTGTCAAATATGGTGAGTTTTGAAGCATGTAATGGGGGTCAAATTACAGCTCAAAGAGGCAAAAATGACATTTTTTAGGAAACTTTTGTTTTTGGGGCGGTATAGCTGGCTTGGTAGAGCGGCCGTGCCAGCAACTTGAGGGTTGCAGGTTCGATTCCCGCTTCTGCCATCCTAGTCACTGCCGTTGTGTCCTTGGGCAAGACACTTTTTACCCACCTGCTCCCAGTGCCACCCACACTGGTTTAAATGTAACTTAGATATTGGGTTTCACTATGTAAAGCGCTTTGAGTCACAAGAGAAAAAGCGCTATATAAATATAATTCACTTCACTTCACAATTCATATATATATACATATATATATATATATACAATTATTATTTTTTTACATTTGTATATATATTTATTTACTATATATTTTTAAATTTTGTATTTTATTTATTTATTTTGTATTATTATTATTATTATTTCTTTCTTTATTTCTTTATTTTGAAAATCATGAATCAATTTAGAGCCGGGATTTAAAAAAGGATCTCATTTCAGATATGAATCAGGTTTTATTGTGCACCCCCAATAATCAAATTCTTGGGCCATTTTGTGATGATGTCATGAGGCTAATCCTTCCACGTTTATATTCACATAATCTCCTCTCACTGCGATGTGGCCCCCCATGAAGACCCCCACCTACAGCTACAGCCCCGGTACACATTTAGGTCTGCAACAATGTCAACAAATCCATCCTAGACCGTGCTAATATGACAGATGCTGTCATATTAGCACGGTCTAGGATGGATTTGTTGCCTCACCATCAACGGCTCCACCCGTTTAATTCACCTGTTTGTTTCTCTCTCTCTCTCCGACACACCTCGCTCGCTCACGGGCAATTACACCTTCCAGATGCAGTCGGCGTTCGACGGGAAACGAACAAATTTATCAGGCCATTACGTTTTCGGTCAGGGGGGGGGGGGGTCACTCGCTGTATGATGTCGTCGATGAGGAAGAGAGGCGAAGTGGCGGTGTCACTCCTTCAATTTGCACGGGACATTAGCCATGCAAATTTATGCAAATTCCTTTCCTCTGTACTGTTTGCTGCCACAAAGGCAGATTCGAAGCTTAAAGGGAAATTTGCGAGGCTTGACAAGAAGAGAGAGAGAAGAGAGAGAGAGAGGAAAAAATAGAGGCGAGAGGAAGGGCTTTGCATGGACTGACGTAGCTGCGGTTGTCGTCAGACGTACGTAAGACCCCTTTTATGAACGCCGGAGACTCTGAGTTCCTGGTTCCTGAAGGGCACACCAAGGACAACCCTCTTCTTTTCCTTCAAAGATAAAACCGTTTGATACTTCCACCTATTTTTCAATGCCATCATAATTAGCTTTGACAAGGTGTGACTCAATGGATGTGTGTGTGCGTGCGTGTGTGTGTGTGTGTGTGTGTGTGTGTGTGTGTGTGTGTGTGTGTGTGTGTGTGTGTGTGTGTGTGTGTGTGTGTGTGTGTGTTGTTGTATTTCTACCCTTCTTGAGACATTAACAAGGAGAAGTTCCGTCCATATGAGGACCGTTGAAGAAGTCCTAAAGAGGTAGGTATTTTTCAGGTCTCAAGAAGGTACGAAATACAAGAATGTGTGTGTGTGTGTGTGTGTGTGTGTGTGTGTGTGTGTGTGTGTGTGTGTGTGTGTGTGTGTGTGTGTGTTCTTGTATTTCTACCCTTCTTGAGACATCAACAAGGAGAAATTCCGTCCATATGAGGACCGTTGAAGAAGTCCTAAAGAGGTAGGTTTTTTTCAGGTCTCAAGAAGGTACGAAATTCAAGAATGTGTGTGTGTGTGTGTGTGTGTGTGTGTGTGTGTGTGT
>NC_084638.1:2015588-2038088 GCF_033978795.1 Nerophis ophidion
TGAGACATCAACAAGGAGAAGTTCCGTCCATATGAGGACCGGTGAGCAAGTCCTAAAGAGGTAGGTTTTTTTCAGGTCTCAAGAAGGTACGAAATACAAGAATGTGTGTGTGTGTGTGTGTGTGTGTGTGTGTGTGTGTGTGTGTGTGTGTGTGTGTGTGTTCTTGTATTTCTACCCTTCTTGAGACATCAACAAGGAGAAGTTCCGTCCATATGAGGACCGTTGAACAAGTCCTAAAGAGGTGGGTATTTTTCAGGTCTCAAGAAGGTACAAAAGGTGTGTGTGTGTGTGTGTGTGTGTGTGTGTGTGTTCTTATATTTCTACCCTTCTTGAGACATTAACAAGGTGAAGTACCGTCCATATGAGGACCGGTGAACAAGTCTTAAAGAGGTAGGTATTTTTTAGGTCTCAAGAAGGTAAGAAATACAAGAGTGTGTGTGTGTGTGTGTGTGTGTGTGTGTGTGTGTGCGTGCGTGCGTGTGTGTGTGTGCGTTTGTGTGTGTTCTTGTATTTCTGCCCTTCTTGAGACATCAACAAGGAGAAGTTCCGTCCATATGAGGACCGGTGAACAAGTTAGGGCCGAAATCATGTACATATTATTAATATTGTAAATGCAAATCTTTATATATCTAGAAAGGGTGGTCCTAAAGCGGTAGGCTTTTTTCAGAGGTCTCAAGAAGGTAAGAAATACAAGAATGTGTGTGTGTGTGTGTGTGTGTGTGTGTGTGTGTGTGTGTGTGTGTGTGTGTGTGTGTGTGTGTGTGTGTGTGTGTGTGTGTGTTCTTGTATTTCTACCCTTTTTAAGACATCAACAAGGAGAAGTTCCGTCCATATGAGGACCGGTGAACAAATTAGGACCGAAATCATGGTCCCCAATACGGAAAACCATTGCATCTATTAGCGAATGTCTCATTTACACCCCCTGGTGGTGAAATATATCCAAAAGAGGGTGGTCCCAAAAAGTGTGTTGCTTTTAGAAGTGCTCCCCCTCTGGCCAACATATGAAAGAACAAGTGTGTGTTTGGCCAAAATTAATTTAAAAAATAAAAGATCTATATAGAGACATACTGTAATAACTTGAAGTAAATAATGAAGATTAAAAACCAATGACAAACAAAACAATAAAAGTAATAACTGAAAGCTTACATTTTTCATATTTTCATAATATGTATATATTATTAATGTTGTAAATACGTCTCAAGAAGGTCAGAAAGGCAAGTGTGTGTGTGTGTGTGTGTGTGTGTGTGTGTGTGTGTGTGTGTGTGTGTGTGTGTGTGTGTGTGTGTGTGTCCGCAATGTCATTGACAGCATCCCTGCAATGTTTTGTCTAAAACTCCCCATGAGAGTGTGTGTCTACTGTCTATATTGTGCGATGCCGCAGGCCGATTTCTGGAACCGGCAATCAATAAACAGCATGTTAACACACACACACACACACACACACACACACACACACACACACACACACACACACTCGCACGGACGCACACCTCAACTTTTAACTTCACCCCACACCAAAACAATTCCGCCCCCCGTGCCCATCACCTTCTGTCGTGTTCTACTTTAACCCGATTCCCTGAAGGCAGCAAAATGTCTCTTATCAGTCCAAACCAGATGCAGCGGCGTGTGTGTGTGTCTGTGTGTGTGTGTCAGAGTTAAGACTAATCCTCTCTTATTGGCTCAGCAGTAACATGTATTCGTGTTCAGTATGACTCGGGAGTTCCCCCCCCCCCCCCCCCCCCCTCGAATTATCAGCATTTCTTTTCAAATTAGAGCATATTTTGTCCCGCCTCAAACGATCACAAATGCGTGGTGCGTTATTTTTACACTGAGCCTGTCCAAGACTTTGGGTAAGCTCAGCTCAAATAGCCCGAGTAACGATTCCGTGCACTCTGCACTCGAAAAAAAACGCGTTCAAGCGGCATACCGAGATCAGCCGCCGTTCAACGATTGCGTGTGCCCAAAATCGAGAAGAAAAAAAAAACAGCAAAAAAAAAAAAACCTCTCCCCTCTGCGGTTGCCATAGTAACCGGGCAATTCACAGCATCTGGCAAATTATAGGGCTGCGTTGGAGGGTGGGAGAATGTGTGTGTATTTGGAGGGGGACCCCCTCCAAATACAAAACGGGTTCTTCAGGTGGAAAGGAGAAAAGCAGGAAAGAACGATCAATTGTTGTTTTTCAGCCAATCAATCTCAGGTAATGCTCTCTCTCTCTCTCTCTCTCTCTCTCTCTCTCCCACACACACACACTTATGGCTCATTAACGCTATTAGCAAACACAATGGAGTTCAGCCTGTGCCGATGATTAGCAAGCTGGTGTCGTACGGACAGAATGGAGAAAGCGGTTCTTTCCCGTTCTTGCTTGATGTACGGCTTAAGTCGTTCTCGGTTGTGGTATTTTAGGATTCATTATGCACCACACATTTTAAATAAGAGACAAGTCTGGACTACAGGCAGGCCAGTGTAGTACCCACACTATTTTACTACGAAGCCACACTGTTGTAACACGTGGCTTGGCAACGTCTTGCTGAAATAAGCAGGGGCGTCCATGATAACGTTGCTTGGATGGCAACATTTGTTGCTCTAAAACCTGTATTAATGGTGGCTTCACAGATGTGTAAGTTAACCCATGCCTTGGGCACTAATACACCCACATACCATCAAAGGTGCTGGCTTTTGAACTTTTCGCCTAGAACAATCCGGATGGTTCGTTTCTTCTTTGTTCCAGAGGACACGACGTCTACAGTGTCCAAAATGTACTTGGCAGACCACATATTACTTTCCCACTTTGTATCCGTCCATCTTAGATGAGTTCAGGCCCAGAGAAGGCGGCGGCATTTCTGGGTGTTGTTGATAAATGTCAGTGGCCTAGTGATTATAGTGTCCGCCCTGAGATCGGTAGGTCGTGAGTTCAAAGCCCGGCTGAGTCATACCAAAGACTATAAAAATGGGACCCATTGGCTTCCTGCTTGGCACTCAGCATTAAGGGTTGGAATTGGGGGTTAAATCACCATAAATGATTCCCGGGCGCGGCACCGCTGCTGCTCACTGCTCCCCTCACCTCCCAGGGGGTGATCAAGGGTGATGGGTCAAATGCAGAGAATAATTTTGCCACACCTTGTGTGTGTGTGACAATCATTGGTACTTTAACTAGAACTTTAACTTGCACTTACATACAGTATGTAGCGACAAACTGTGTCAATACTTGGACTATGAGGTGTTTTTTTTCCCAAGATGCAAGTGAACTGGGACCGGAGATGGCATGAAGGTAAAGACATATTTTATCTTAACACTATAACTGCACAAAAAAAGGCAAACAAAAGGCGCGCACAATGGCAGTACAAAAACTTGGCTGTGAAAACAAAACTCGCACTAAGGCAAAACTATGAACATAAAACAAAAACTTGCACTGTGGCATAAATAACGAGAAAACTTACTTGGAACGGCACGAGAACGGGACAGGGATCATTGGCATGGATTACGAGGTGCATAGCAGGTGATGGAGGTGTGTTGCCAGAATGAACAACTTAAACAGACAGGCTTAAATAATACTGTGGTGATTAGTGAAAACAGGTGTGAGACATGAGGACAGGTGACAACTAATGGGTAGTCATGGTGACAAAACAAACCAGGAAGTGAGTGGACAAAAAAGAAACAGAACATTACTAAAACAAAACATGATCACATAACCATGACAACTGTAGTTACTGACAGTGGTTTTCTGAAGTGTTCCTGAGCCCATGTGGTGATATCCTTTACACACCGATGTCGCTTTTTGATGCAGTAGCGCCTGAGGGATCAAAGGTCCATGATATCATCGCTTGTATTTGTGTTGTAGAAGCCGGCGGCGTTTCTGGGTGTTGTTGATAAATGTCTTTGCATAGTAGAGTTTTAACTTGCACTTACACATGTAGCAACAAACTGTTGTCAATACTTGCACTATGAGGTGGTTGTTTTCCCGAGATGCAAGTGAACCTGGACCAGAGATGGCATGAAGGTAAAGACATATTTTATTTTAAAACTATAACTGCACAAAAAAAGGCAAACAAAAGGCGCGCACAATGGCAGTACAAAAACTTGGCTGTGAAAACAAAACTCGCACTAAGGCAAAACTATGAACATAAAACAAAAACTTGCACTGTGGCATAAATAAGGAGAAAACTTACTTGGAACAGAACGAGAACGGGACATGGATCATTGGCATGGATTACAAGGTGCGTAGCAGGTGATGGAGGGTGATGTTGCCAGAATGAACAACATAAACAGACAGGCTTAAATAATACTGTGGTGATTAGTGAAAACAGGTGTGAGACATGAGGACAGGTGACAACTAATGGGTAGTCATGGTGACAAAACAAACCAGGAAGTGAGTGGACATAAAACAAACAGAACATGACTAAAACAAAACATGATCACATAGACATGACAACTGTAGTTACTGACAGTGGTTTTCTGAAGTGTTCCTGAGCCCACGTGGTGATATCCTTTACACACCGATGTCGCTTTTTGGTGCAGTACCGCATGAGGGATCGAAGGTCCATGATATCATCGCTTGTATTTGTGTTGTAGAATATTGCTTGGAAAATGATCAAAATTCAACTGTCAAATCAACGTCACAACCTGACATTGTATAAACTTTGTTAAAAAGTATGTTGTTTCAACGTTGTATTTGTGCTGTTAATAATCGGTTGGGAAACGACCAAATTTCAATGGTTAAATCAATGTCAGAACCCAAAATTGAATAAACGTCCTCAAAAAGGCCTGTTTCAACGTATTTGTCTTGTAAAATATTGGTTGGGAAATGACCAAATTTCAATGGTCAAATCAACATCACAACCTGACATTGAATAAACGTTGTCTTATCCCCGCAATTTCAATTAAGTAACTGGAAAGGACCCAAAAGAAAATTAAATTAAATTAAACATTTTTTAAAAAGGATAAACGTTGCCGTCGTCGTGCGGGTTCCACGGACCATCAAGGAAGGTCATGTTCCAGCAGGTTTGACTCTTGTTTATTCTTTCAATAACAAGCTTTGTCTTCGGGTCCGGACGCTTTTCAGCTCCTTCTCTCCTCGCTCGCTTTCAGCCAGCCGCGTCGTCTCCGTCTTCGGCTCGCTTTCTGTCGCTCTCGGTCCTACTCCTTCTTCCTTGATCTCTCCTCCTTCTCCCCTTTTATACAGCCAGAGGAGAAATGTCAATTGTGTGCCGGTGCGCGATCCACGCACCTGAATTAGATTGCGGCGGCGTCGCTCCCGGCACGCCCCGCCTCTCCGCCCAGCTCCATTCTCCGCCTCCTTGCCGCCATCTTGGGCAGGGCTCCAGCGTGCCCTGCCCAGCCGGTTCCGCCTCTTCCCAGTTGTCAAAAAGGATGTTTCAACGTTGTATTTGTGTTGTAGAATTGGTTAGAAAATTAACACATTTCAATGGTCAAATCAACGTCAGAACCCAACATTGATTAAATGTCGTCAAAAAGCATGTTGTTTTAACGTTGTATTTGTGTTGTAGAATATCGGTTGGGAAATGACCAAATTTCAATGGTCAAATCAACGTCACAACCTGACATTGAATAAACGTTGTCTTATCCCCGCAATTTCAATTTAGTAGCTGGACAGAAAATTAAATTAAACATTTTTTAAAAAGGATAAACGTTGCCGTCGTCGTGTGGGTTCCACGGACCATCAAGGAAGGTCATGTTCAAGCAGGATTGAGTCTTGTTTATTCTTTCAATAACAAGCTTTGTCTTCGGGTCCGGACGCTTTTCAGCTCCTTCTCTCCTCGCTCGCTTTCAGCCAGCCGCGTCGTCTCTGACTTCGGCTCGCTTTCTGTCGCTCTCGGTCCTCGGTTCTACTCATTCTTCCTTGACCTTTCCTCCTTCTCCCCTTTTATACAGCCAGAGTAGAAATGTCAATTGTGTGCCGGTGCGCTATCCAGGCACCTGAATTAGATTGTGGCGGCGTCGCTCCCGGCACACCCCGCCTCTCCGCCCAGCTCCATTCTCCGCCTCCTTGCCGCCATCTTGGGCAGGGCTCCATCGTGCCCCGCCCAGCCGGTTCCGCCTCTCCCCAGTTGTCAAAAAGGATGTTTCAACGTTGTATTTGTGTTGTAGAATTGGTTAGAAAATTAACACATTTCAATGGTCAAATCAACGTCAGAACCCAACATTGATTAAATGTCGTCAAAAAGCATGTTGTTTTAACGTTGTATTTGTGTTGTAGAATATCGGTTGGGAAATGACCAAATTTCAATGGTCAAATCAACGTCACAACCTGACATTGAATAAACGTTGTCTTATCCCCGCAATTTCAATTTAGTAGCTGGACAGAAAATTAAATTAAACATTTTTTAAAAAGGATAAACGTTGCCGTCGTCGTGTGGGTTCCACGGACCATCAAGGAAGGTCATGTTCAAGCAGGATTGAGTCTTGTTTATTCTTTCAATAACAAGCTTTGTCTTCGGGTCCGGACGCTTTTCAGCTCCTTCTCTCCTCGCTCGCTTTCAGCCAGCCGCGTCGTCTCTGACTTCGGCTCGCTTTCTGTCGCTCTCGGTCCTCGGTTCTACTCATTCTTCCTTGACCTTTCCTCCTTCTCCCCTTTTATACAGCCAGAGTAGAAATGTCAATTGTGTGCCGGTGCGCTATCCAGGCACCTGAATTAGATTGTGGCGGCGTCGCTCCCGGCACACCCCGCCTCTCCGCCCAGCTCCATTCTCCGCCTCCTTGCCGCCATCTTGGGCAGGGCTCCATCGTGCCCCGCCCAGCCGGTTCCGCCTCTCCCCAGTTGTCAAAAAGGATGTTTCAACGTTGTATTTGTGTTGTAGAATTGGTTAGAAAATTAACACATTTCAATGGTCAAATCAACGTCAGAACCCAACATTGATTAAATGTCGTCAAAAAGCATGTTGTTTTAACGTTGTATTTGTGTTGTAGAATATCGGTTGGGAAATGACCAAATTTCAATGGTCAAATCAACGTCACAACCTGACATTGAATAAACGTTGTCTTATCCCCGCAATTTCAATTTAGTAGCTGGACAGAAAATTAAATTAAACATTTTTTAAAAAGGATAAACGTTGCCGTCGTCGTGTGGGTTCCACGGACCATCAAGGAAGGTCATGTTCAAGCAGGTTTGACTCTTGTTTATTCTTTCAATAACAAGCTTTGTCTTCGGGTCCGGACGCTTTTCAGCTCCTTCTCTCCTCGCTCGCTTTCAGCCAGCCGTGTCGTCTCCGTCTTCGGCTCGCTTTCTGTCGCTCTCGGTCCTCGGTCCCACTTCTTCTTCCTTAATCTCTCCTCCTTCTCCCCTTTTATACAGCCAGAGGATAAATGTCAATTGTGTGCCGGTGTGCGATCCACGCACCTGAATTAGATTGTGGTGGCGGCGTCGCTCCCGGCGCGCCCCGCCTCTCCGCCCAGCCGCATTCTCCGCCTCCTTGCCGCCATCTTGGGCAGGGCTCCAGCGTGCCCTGCCCAGCCGGTTCCGCCTCTTCCCAGTTGTCAAAAAGGATGTTTCAACGTTGTATTTGTGTTGTAGAATTGGTTAGAAAATTACCACATTTCAATGGTCAAATCAACGTCACAACCCGAAATTGATTAAATGTCTTCAAAAAGCATGTTTTTTCAACGTTGTATTTGTGTTGTAGAATATCGGTTGGAAAATGACCAAATTTCGATGGTCAAATCAACATCACAACCTGACATTGGATAAACGTTGTCTTATCCCCGCAATTTCAATTTAGTAGCTGGACAGAAAATTGAATTAAACATTTTTTAAAAAGGATAAACGTTGCCGTCGTCGTGTGGGTTCCACGGACCATCAAGGAAGGTCATGTTCAAGCAGGTTTGACTCTTGTTTATTCTTTCAATAACAAGCTTTGTCTTCGGGTCCGGACGCTTTTCAGCTCCTTCTCTCCTCGCTCGCTTTCAGCCAGCCGCGTCGTCTCCGTCTTCGACTCGCTTTCTGTCGCTCTCGGTCCTACTCCTTCTTCCTTGATCTCTCCTCCTTCTCCCCTTTTATACAGCCAGAGGAGAAATGTCAATTGTGTGCCGGTGCGCGATCCACGCATCTGAATTAGATTGTGGCGGCGTCGCTCCCGGCACGCCCCGCCTCTGCGCCCAGCTCCATTCTCCGCCTCCTTGCCGCCATCTTGGGCAGGGCTCCAGCGTGCCCCGCCCCGCCGTCAGCCCGTCGGCTTTGCCTCTCCCCAGTTGTCAAAAAGGATGTTTCAACGTTGTATTTGTGTTGTAGAATTGGTTAGAAAATGACCACATTTCAATGGTCAAATCAACGTCAGAACCCAACATTGATTAAATGTCATCAAAAAGCATGTTGTTTTAACGTTGTATTTGTGTTGTAGAATATCGGTTGGGAAATGACCAAATTTCGATGGTCAAATCAACGTCACAACCTGACATTGAATAAACGTTGTCTTATCCCCGCAATTTCAATTTAGTAGCTGGACAGAAAATTAAATTAAACATTTTTTAAAAAGGATAAACGTTGCCGTCGTCGTGCGGGTTCCACGGACCATCAAGGAAGGTCATGTTCAAGCAGGTTTGACTCTTGTTTATTCTTTCAATAACAAGCTTTGTCTTCGGGTCCGGACGCTTTTCAGCTCCTTCTCTCCTCGCTCGCTTTCAGTCGCTCTCGGTCCTCGGTCCTACTCATTCTTCCTTGATCTTTCCTCCTTCTCCCCTTTTATACAGCCAGAGTAGAAATGTCAATTGTGTGCCGGTGCGCTATCCAGGCACCTGAATTAGATTGTGGCGGCGTCGCTCCCGGCACGCCCCGCCTCTCCGCCCAGCCGCATTCTCCGCCTCCTTGCCGCCATCTTGGGCAGGGCTCCAGCGTGCCCTGCCCAGCCGGTTCCGCCTCTCCCCAGTTGTCAAAAAGCATGTTTTTTCAACGTTGTCTTTGTGTTGTAGAATATTGGTTGGGAACCGACCAAATTTCAACGGTCAAATCACCGTCAGAACCCAACATCGATTAAACGTCGTCAAAAAGTACGTTGTTTCAACGTTGTGTTTGAAGTCGCTCAACATCAGCACCTAATTCGACAACTTCTCAACGTTGTTTCAATGTCTCGTGCCCGCTGGGTCCAGGTCTGCAGTATAATTCCGTCCTTCGCTGAAGAAAAAGGATCCGAGCCTCGCCTTATAAATCTTGGGTAAACAGTTTGTGCTTAGGGTTTAAACGCCTCCCATTAGAGAGTCATGTATGGCTGTCAGCTAGTTTTTCTTTTTTCTTTTATTACGGCCAATAAACTACAGTATTTATGGAGAAAAAAAAGTCTACTGGTTACTTCTGCCTTCTTGACTTGACAGTATCGGACATCTACTTGGAAACTAATCACCCTGTGGACATTTTATGTTATTGTGCTTCCAATGGAGTGAAAAACAACTGTAGTGGCCTCGAAAAGAAGCCGAAAAAGCAGGAAATGGAGAGTGAAAAATAGGATGTGGAGGGAGAGAAGATAGATGAGTGTGTGTGTGTGTGTGTGTGTGTGTGTGTGTGTGTGTGTGTGTGTGTGTGTGTGTGTGTGTGTGGAGATAACAGAGGGACGTTTCTCTCAACAACCACCCACGACCCCAAAAGGGACAAGTGGTAGAAAATGGATGGATGGATGGGTCCTAAAGAGATATTTTTCAGAGGTCTCCAGAAGGTCAGAACTACACGAACGTGTGTGTGTGTGTGTGAGGCCACTATTAAAGCCTTGTACTATGAATCTCTGACAGTGTGTGTATGTGTGTGTGTGTGTGTGTGTGTGTGTGTGTGTGTGTGTGTGTGTGTGTGTGTGTGTGTGTGTGTGTGTGTGTGTGTGTGTGTGTGTGTGCGTGCTTGTATTTCTACACTTCTTAAGACATCAACAAGGAAAAGTTTCGTCCATATGAGGACGTGAACAAGTTAGGACCGAAATTGTAGTCCCAATACGGAAAACCCTTACATCTAATAGATAATATCTCATTTGCACCCCCTGGTGGTGAAATCTGTCAAAATTATGGTGGTTCCAAAAAGGAGGGATTTTTCAAATTGACTGTGTGTCGGTTTTAAAAGTGCTCCCCCCGTCTTGTCAACATATGAAAACACAAGTGTGTGTGTAAGAAATTGAAGTGCTTCCCCTCTGGACAACATATGTAATAACAAGTATGCGTAAGAAATTGAAATGCAACCCCTTCTGGCCAAAACAAAATACAAATAAATATCTATTTTTTAAATATATCTGCGATGAGGTGGCGACTTGTCCAGGGTGTACCCCGCCTTCCGCCCAATTGTAGCTGAGATAGGCGCCAGCGCCTCCCGTCACCCCAAAAGGGAATAAGCGGTAGAAAATGGATGGATGGAAATAAATATGTATGTAGAGCCAAGGAGCTCATCGTGGACTTCAGGAGGCACCAGTCCAGCCACACTCCACTCTTCATCAATGGCACAGCAGTGGAGATCGTAAGTAGCACCAAGTTCTTGGGGGTGCAGATAACTGACAATATGACCTGATCCCTAAACACCAGAGCTGTTGTAAAAAGAGCTCAGCAGCGCATGCACTTTTTTGCACAGCACCCTCCCCCCATTCTCACCACATTCTACAGAGACACTATAGAGAGCCTACTGACCAACTGCGTCTCGGTCTGGACTGGAGTGCCTCAGACTGGAAGTCTCTGCAGACAGTGGTGAGGACGGTGCAAAAGATCATCAGGACTCCTCTTCCTCATATTCAGGAGATCGCAAAAAGCCGCTGCCTGACCAGGGCTCAGAAAATCTGCAGAGACTCCTCTCACCCCCACCAAGGACTGTTTTCACTGCTGGAGTCTAGAAAGAGGTTCCGCAGTCTCTGTAGCAGAACCTCCAGGTTCTGTAACAGCTTCTGCCTGAATGCAGCTTAGATAGGCTCCAGTACCCACCGCGACCCCAAAAGGTACAAGCGGTAGTAAATGGATGGATAAAAAATTCCGATTATTGGTATAATATTGCCAAAATTGTAAAGTTTTCCTAGAAAACTATGACTTTTTTTCGCGTAAAATTATAACTCTTTTCATAAAATTGCCAAAATGTTAAGCTTTTATTTCTTTTAAATTGCAACTGTTATTGAGTAAAATTCCCACTTAGATCAAAATGTTGCACAAATGTTCAGTTTTTCACTTAAATTTGAGTAAAATCCCGAATTTTGTTATAATACCGCCAAAATTCGAACTTTCTTGTGAAGTGAAATTGTGACATTTTTCTTGTAAATATCAAAAAACAAGCTTTTTTGATATTTGCATAGTATGTATATATTATTAATGATTATATTTTTAGAAATAGTGGTCCTAAAGAGGGGAAGCACGGTGGAACAGGCGTTAGTGCATCTGCCTCACAATACAAAAGTCCTGAGCAGTCCTGGGTTCAATCCCTGGCTCGGGGTTTCTTTCTGTATGGAGTTTGCATGTTCTCCCCGTGACTGCGTGGGTTCCCTCAGGATACAGGGGCGGTATGGATCAGTTGGTAGTGGCCGTGCCAGCAACTTGAGGGTTCCAGGTTCGACCCCCACTTCTGCCAACCTAGTCACCGCTGTTGTGTCCTTGGGCAAGACACTTTATCCACCTGTTCCCAGTGCCACCCACACTGGTTTAACAATGTAACTTAGATATTGGGTTTCACTATGTAAAGTGCTTTGAGTCCCTAGAGAAAAGCGCTATATAGATATAATTCACTTCACTTCACTACTCCAACTCCAAAGACATGCACCTGGGGATAGGTTGATTGGCAACACTAAATTGGCCCTAGTGTGTGAATGTGAGTGTGAATGTTGTCTATTTGTGTTGGCCCTGTAATGAGGTGGCGACTTGTCCAGGGTGTACTCCGCCTTCCGCCCAAATGCAGCTGAGATAGGCTCCAGCACACCCCGTGATCCCAAAAAGGACAAGCGGTAGAAAATGGATGGATGGATTGGTCCTAAAGAGGTATTTTTCAGAGGTCCCCAGAAGGTCAGAACTACATGAACGTGTGTGTATGTGTGTGAGGCCACTATTAAATTCTTGTACTATAAATCTCTGACAGTGTGTGTGTGTGTATGGAGATAACAGAGGGACGTCTCTCTCAGCAACCACCCCGCGACCCCAAAAGGGACAAGCGGCAGGAAATGGATGGATGGATGGGTCCTAAAGAGGAATTTTTCAGAGGTCCCCAGAAGGTCAGAACTACATGAACGTGTGTGTGTGTGTGTGTGTGTGAGGTCACTATTAAAGCCTTGTACTATAAATCTCTGACTGTGTGTGTGTGTGTGTGTGTGTGTGTGTGTGTGTGTGTGTGTGTGTGTGTGTGTGTGTGTGTGTGTGTGTGTGTGTGTGTGTGTGGAGATAACAGAGGGACGTCTCTCTCAGTAACCACCCGCGACCCCAAAAGGGACAAGCGGTAGGAAATGGATGGATGGATGGGTCCTGACCAGATATTTTTTAGAGGTCTACGGAAGGTCAGAACTACACGAACGTGTGTGTATGTGTGTGAGGCCACTATTAAAGCCTTGTACTATAAATCTCTGACAGTGTGTATATGTGTGTGTGTGTGTGTGTGTGTGTGGAGATAACAGAGGAAGGCTTCTCTCAGCAACCACCCGCGACCCCAAAAGGGACAAGCGGCAGGAAATGGATGGACGAATGGGTCCTAAAGAGGAATTTTTCAGAGGTCCCCAGAAGGTCAGAACTACACGAACGTGTGTGTGTGTGTGTGAGGCCACCATTAAAGCCTTGTACTATAAAATCTCCGACAGTGTGTGTGTGTGTGTGTGTGTGTGTGTGTGTGTGTGTGTGTGTGTGTGTGTGTGTGTGTGTGTGTGTGGAGATAACAGAGGGACGTTTCTCTCAACAACCACCCGCGACCCCAAAAGGGACAAGTGGTAGAAAATGGATGGATGGATGGGTCCTAAAGAGATATTTTTCCGAGGTCTCCAGAAGGTCAGAACTACACGAACGTGTGTGTGTGTGAGGTTACTATTAAAGCCTTGTACTATAAATCTCTCACAGTGTGTGTGTGTGTGGAGATAACAGAGGAACGTCTCTCTCAGCAACCCCCCGCGACCCCAAAAGGGACAAGCGGTAGAAAATTGATGGATGGATGGGTCCTAAAGATATATTTTTCAGAGGTCTCCAGAAGGTCAGAACTACCCGAACGTGTGTGTATGTGTGTGAGGCCACTATTAAAGCCTTGTACTATAAATCTCTGACAGTGTGTGTGTGTGGAGATAACAGAGGGACGTCTCTCTCAGCAACCCCCCGTGACCCCAAAAGGGACAAGCGGTAGAAAATAAATGGATGGATGGGTCCTAAAGAGATATTTTTCAGAGGTCTCCAGAAGGTCAGAACTACACGAACGTGTGTGTGTGTGTGTGTGTGTGTGAGGCCACCATTAAAGCCTTGTACTATAAATCTCTGACAGTGTGTGTGTGTGTGTGTGTGTGTGTGTGTGTGTGTGTGTGTGTGTGTGTGTGTGCGTGCGTGCGTGCATGCGTGTGTGTGTGTGTGTGTGTGTGTGTGTGTGTGTGTGTGTATGTGTGTGTGTGTGTGTGGAGATAACAGAGGGGTGTTTCTCTCAACAACCACCCGCGACCCCAAAAGGGACAAGTGGTAGAAAATGGATGGATGGATGGGTCCTAAAGAGATATTTTTCAGAGGTCCCCAGAAGGTCAGAACTACACGAACGTGTGTGTGTGTGTATGAGGCCACCATTAAAGCCTTGTACTATAAATCTCTGACAGTGTGTGTGTGTGTGTGTGTGTGTGTGTGTGTGTGTGTGTGTGTGTGTGTGTGTGTGTGTGTGTGTGGAGATAACAGAGGGACGTCTCTCTCAGCAACCACCCGCGACCCCAAAAGGGACAAGCGGTAGAAAATGGATGGACGAATGGGTCCTAAAGAGGAATTTTTCAGAGGTCCCCAGAAGGTCAGAACTACACGAACGTGTGTGTGTGTGTGTGTGAGGCCACCATTAAAGCCTTGCACTACAAATCTCTGACAGTATGGGTGTCTGTGTGGAAATAACAGAGGGACGTCTCTCTCAGCAACCCCCCGCGACCCCAAAAGGGACAAGCGGTAGAAAATAGATGGATGGATGGGTCCTAAAGAGATATTTTTCAGAGGTCTCCAGAAGGTCAGAACTACACGAATGTGTGTGTGTGTGTGTGTGTGTGTGTGTGTGTGTGTGTGTGTGTGTGTGTGTGTGTGTGTGTGTGTGTGTGTGTGTGTGTGTGTGTGTGTGTGAGGCCACTATTAAAGCCTTGTTCTATAAATCTCTGACAGTGTGTGTGTGTGGAGATAACAGAGGGACGTCTCTCTCTATTCTGCCTCTGTCGCCATGATGTATGTCCGCCTTTCTTCTTCCCGCTGAACTACCAACAGGCGTGCGTGTGATCCTGACCAGTATGTTTCCTCACCTCTTATCGGAGCGCACGTTTTGAAGACGGCCCACCCAGGACCTGGAGAAGCGATGGTTAGACAAACAAACAATCATCCGCCAAGGTGGAGTCGGTACTACGGGGGGGGGGGGGGGAGAAAGTGCCAAGTGCTGACATTTTTCTTTTTGATGGATGACTTCCCGCTTGTCGGGTCTGATTGATGACATAATGACAAGGCGCGTTGCCACGCTCGGTTCGTCATTTAGCTGACAGTGTTTGCTTTATGGCACCTCGTGTCATGGCATCATCATCATCATCATCATCATCTTTCTCCGTCACGTACGTTAGCCTCTTTGATACAAAGGTCCAGATTATTAGAAAATGATTAACATTATTTTCATCCAACCTCGATCACATTTTTGAGGGCTTTAACGTGCACAAAAATCCCCCAGTTTTTACAAATTTCTAGTAAGGGTCTTAGACTAAACAGCTTGCACACACACACACTCGTACAGTCGTGGTCAAAATTTGACATACTCTTGGTCGTGGCTGTCTTGAAACATATTTCTGGGTGTTGTGGCTCAATTTTGTTTCATCTGACATCACATGACGAAGATAAGACCTTCTGGAGGAAAGTTATGTAGTCAGAATAAACAAAAATTGAGCTGTTTGGCCTCAATACCCAGCGATATGCTTGGAGAAAAGGTGAGGCCTTTAATCCAGGAACACCATACCTACCGTCGAGCATGGGTGGTGGTAGTTTTATGCTCTGGGCCTGTTTTGCGGCCAATGGAACTGGTGCTTTACAGAGAGTAAATGGGACAATGAAAAACGAGGATTACCCCCAAATTCTTCCGGACTGTCATGTCCTGGTGATCATGTTTAGTTTGGCTATGTTCTGTTCGTGTGACGCTTTGCTGGCATCGTGGCGTGGTTGCGTTCTCTCGTGGGTGCAGCGGAGATGGAACACAGCGTGAAGGTAGGTATGATGGTTTATTTAACACACTATAAAACAGACTAGGAACCAAAACACTTGCACGAAGGCACTAACAAACAAAACAAACAGAACTAGCATAGGAGCTAGAAGGAACTAAGAACGCTAGCATGTGAGCTACGGAAATAAACAAACAAAATAGCATGGAAACTAACAAGTACAAAAATAGTATTTACCACAATGCGGGAATGCGACGTCACCTGTTAGGGACGGCATAGCTCGGTTGGTAAAGTGGCCGTGCCAGCAACTTGAGGGTTGCAGGTTCGATTCCCGCATCCGCCATCCTAGTCACTGCCGTTGTGTCCTTGGGCAAGACACTTTACCCACCTGCTCCCAGTGCCACCCACACTGGTTTAAATGTAACTTAGATATTGGGTTTCACTATGTAAAGCGCTTTGAGTCACTAGAGAAAAGCGCTATATAAATATAATTCACTTCACTTCACTTCAGGACGAAAGGCAAACAAAGGCGGGCTAAAATAGAAAGGATAATCAAGAATCAGGTGCGTGTGAAAGACAAGTCAGGTGACACAAATGGGTAACTATAGAAACGGAACAAAACAGGAAGTGCCCCCGGGAACTAAGTGAGTCAAATAACAAAACGAGATACAAAACAGAACCAAAACCAGATTATGACATGATCCAAGTCGTGGATCATGACAGTTTGGTCTTTGCACTCCCTGCTTTGTTTCCATGACAACCCATTCGTTTTCACCTGTCCTCATGTCACGCACCTGATTCATTTGGACTCGCGCACGTGTTTTGTAATCACGTCACCTCTATTTAAGCCTGTAGTTGCCAGGCAGTCAGCCTGGTGACATCACCCTCTACACACTCCTGACACTTCTGATTACTCACGTCCTGCCATAGTTTAATGCTTTTCACGTCACAGTAAGTGTAGTTTTGTTTCATTACTCCGGCTTATTAGTGATTCCTAGAGCTCAAAAAAAGTCTGCGGGCTATAGAGCGTTTTCCGTTCGGGCTCCAGTACTCTGGAATGCCCTCCCGGTAACAGTTCGAGATGCTACCTCAGTAGAAGCATTTAAGTCTCATCTTAAAACTCATCTGTATACTCTAGCCTTTAAATAGACCTCCTTTTTAGACCAGTTGATCTGCCGCTTCTTTTCTTTCTCCTATGTCCCCCCCTCCCTTGTGGAGGGGGTCCGGTCCGATGACCATGGATGAAGTACTGACTGTCCAGAGTCGAGACCCAGGATGGACCGCTCGTCGGGACCCAGGATGGACCACTCACCTGTATCGGTTGGGGACATCTCTACGCTGCTGATCCGCTTGAGATGGTTTCCTGTGGACGGGACTCTCACTGCTGTCTTGGAGCCACTATGGATTGAACTTTCACAGTATCATGTTAGACCCGCTCGACATCCATTGCTTTCGGTCCCCTAGAGGGGGGGGGGTTGCCCACATCTGAGGTCCTCTCCAAGGTTTCTCATAGTCAGCATTGTCACTGGCGTCCCACTGAATGTGAATTCTCCCTGCCCACTGGGTGTGAGTTTTCCTTGCCCTTTTGTGGGTTCTTCCGAGGATGTTGTAGTCGTAATGATTTGTGCAGTCCTTTGAGACATTTGTGATTTGGGGCTATATAAATAAACATTGATTGATTGATTGATGTCCTTAGTCTGTTTATGAGTTTGTTTTGTTCCTCCGTTAAGTTTGTTCCCCGCCTTGTGCGCGCCCTTTGTTTTGTAGTACTTTTGAGTGTTAAAATCAGAATATGTCATTACCTTCACGTCGTGTCCGGTGCAGTCGCTTTGCACCACGGGAAAACAAACCTCACCAAAGTCCGAGTCTTGACAAGGACAACCTAAAATCATCAGCCCGGAGGTTGGGTCTTGGGCGCGGTTGGGTGTTCCAACAGGACAATGACCCCAAACACACGTCAAAAGTCAAACACACATCTGTGTGGTTTCTCATTGTCATAGAAAACGGATGGATGGGCATAGTAGTATCCACTAGATACGTGCCTGTACTTGGTATCATTACAGTGGATGTCAGGTAGCGTTTGTTTACTTTTTGACGCCGGTAAGCTACGGCGTGTAGAGAAACATGTTTAGCTATTCCTCGTCCTGCAGTAATAATGTTACTTGTAAGAAACGTACTTTTTATTTGTTGCCATGGAGGCGAGGATTAGTGATTTGGAAGTAGCTAAGCTAGCTAACCATGTCTTAAAACAGCGCTTCCTTTAATCAATCAATCAACCAATGTTTATTTATATAGGCCTAAATCACAAATGTCTCAAAGGACTGTACAAACCACTACGACTACGACATCCTCGGAAGAACTCACATAAGGGCAAGGAAAACTCACACCCAGTGGGACGCCAGTGACAATGATGACTTTGAGAAACCTTGGAGAGGACCTCGAATGTGGGCAACCCCCCCACCTCTCAGGGACCGAAAGCAATGGATGTCGAGCGGGTCTAACATGATACTGTGAAAGTTCAATCCATAGTGGCCCCAACACAGCCGCGAGAGTTCAGTTCAAAGCGGATCCAAGACAGCAGCGAGAGTCCCGTCCACAGGAAACCATCCCAAGCGGAGTCGGATCAGCAGCGTAGAAATGTCCCCAACCGATACACAGGCGAGCGGTCCATCCTGGGTCTCAACTCTGGACATCCATCCATCCATCCATCTTCTTCCGCTTATCCGAGGTTGGGTCGCGGGGGCAACAGCCTAAGCAAGGAAACCCAGACTTCCCTCTCCCCAGCCACTTCGTCTAGCTCTTCCCGGGGGATCCCGAGGCGTTCCCAGGCCAGCCGGGAGACATAGTCTTCCCAACGTGTCCTGGGTCTTCCCCGTGGCCTCCTACCGGTTGGACGTGCCCTAAACACCTCCCTAGGGAGGCGTTCGGGTGGCATCCTGACCAGACTCTGGACAGCCAGTACTTTATCCATGGTCATCGGACCGGACCCCCTCCACAAGGAAGGGGGGGACAGAGGAGAAAAAGAAAAGAAGCGGCAGATCAACTGGTCTAAAAAGGAGGTCTATTTAAAGGCTAGAGTATACAGATGAGTTTTAAGGTGAGACTTAAATGCTTCTACTGAGGTAGCATCTCGAACTGTTACCGGGAGGGCATTCCAGAGTACTGGAGCCCGAACGGAAAACGCTCTATAGCCCGTAGACTTCTTTTGGACTTTAGGAATCACTAATAAGCCGGAATCTTTTGAACGCAGATTTGTTGCCGGGTCATATGGTACAATACAATCGGCAAGATAGGATGGAGCTAGACCGTGTAGTATTTTAGGACAAAATGCGTCCGTTCTCCCTTTTCTGTCCACACACTGCTTGTAAGTACTCGGTGATTGTGCACTGCTGAACATGCTCCTCTGCTCGTAAACCAGCAAAAACACGACGTGACTTCGACGCGGGCGAGGACGGGGTGGGGGACGGTATAGTACCGAAAATGTTTTATTAGTATCGCGGTACTATACTAATACCGGTAATTTGTTACATTACGGCACGTTTGAAAAAGGAGCGGATATTTCATCGCAACGCCCGGTTTTTCGGTGAGCAGAACCGAAATCAAAAATAAAGGCTCTTCTCTTCTGATGGCCATGTAAAAGAGCTAATTGTTCACACCAAGACAGAGTAAAAAAAAAAACCCTATAAATGTACAATTCCACCGGTTGACCCTCCCAAGGGTGTGTTGGCTTTAGCTAAGTCAATAGCAGTGTACACTCTATTGTGTGTTAAGTTGTGTTGCACAACAAACACAACCAGAACACACACATGCAGCCATGAAAGGAAAGGTGTGTGCAAATAGTGACTGTACCTTTCACTTGGGAATGGGTAAGGGATATTAATAGTCCCTAAGTAAGCTGGCGTCTCTCTTACGACTCGTTCCAGTTTCGTTATTCCTCAACCTGGTTCTGAAGCCTGGGAACGAACAGACTGAGCCACGTTAAAATTAATTCCAGGACTGGGGTTGTACGGTATACTGATACTAGTATGGTATCGCGGTAATAATAAATCAAAAACAAGTTTCTCCTCCAAACATATTGCAGGGTATTGTGGCCAAATGGGTCGATTTTTGTTACACCTTATCACAGAACGTTCTTCCAGAAGGTCTTATCTTTGTCCATGTGATGTCAGATGAAACAAAAACTGAGCTTTTTGGCCACAATACCCAGCAATATGTTTGGAGGAGAAAAGGTGATGTATTTAATCCCAGGAACACCACACCTACCGTCAAGCATGGTGGTGGTAGTATTATGCTCTGGGCCTGTTTTGCGTGCCAATGGAACTGGTGCTTTTCAGAGAGTAAATGGAACAATGAAAAAGGAGGATTATATACATATATATATATTTTATATATATATATATATGTACACACAAAACAGTGACAGTCTTGATAAATCACACTGCGAGTGCTCAATGAATATATTTGTATCTCCTCCTCCTACTCTTGTGGCTGTTCTGATAGTCAGCATATTTTCTGCGTATTTTATTCGATAGATCCGCTTTTTGCACGCGTTTTAATGCACGCAAAGGCCTTCAGTAGATCAGGCCCATAGTTGTGTAAGTTTCACAGTATTTTATTGCTAAAATATCAGTTTTATACTTGTGATGTCGCATGAAAAAAAAAGCAGTCTGTTGTGAATGCGACTGGTTGGCTGAGAGGCAGACTTTGATTGACGTCTCCATTAAATGACGTCAGCGAAGTGAGGACGTCTCGTTTCTCGCTTTCTCGTTCCTCGGGAGATATCGATGGAATTTTTGACGGGAAGAGAAGGGCGAGCTGAGGTGTAAAAAAAAAAGAAACGTGTGTAGAAAATAGGAAAATAAGATGGACTCCTGACTTGAGGGAGGGTTGATTGTAAAATAAGAGAAACCAGACCACTGCCAGTAAGATGTGGTATTGGGGAAAACAAATACAGTTTTTGGTTGATCACACACGTCAGATGGAGACCGTCGTTCTGGTGTGAAAAAGGTTTTATTGTTCCACAATATTCTTATGACACTCGACTTTTCAGTCCTCCTCCTGCCTCCGGCCGCTCGCTGTTAAAGACAGTAGATGATTAGATTAACGCGTACCACCTGCGAAATCTAATCATCCGCCGGCTGTGTCTCGCCGACATGAGCCCGCTAGCACTCGTCTTCAGCACCCTGGACAGCGGCGGTGACTTTTCCTCCTTTCAAAGGGGAACATTATCACCAGACCTATGTGAGCGTCGATATATACCTTGATGGTGCAGAAAAAAGACCATATATTTTTTTAACCAATTTCCGAACTCTAAATGGGTGAATTTTGGTGGATTAAACGCCTTTTTTGTTTATCGCTCTTTTTGCGATGACCTCAAAACGTGACGTCTCGGAGGTAACACAGCCGCCATTTTCATTTTCAACACATTACAAACACCGGGTCTCAGCTCTGTTATTTTCCGTTTTTTCGACTATTTTTTGGAACCGTGGAGACATCATGCCTCGTCGGTGTGTTGTCGGAGGGTGTAACAACACTAACAGGGAGGGATTCAAGTTGCACCACTGGCAAAAAATCTGCCGCCAGACCCCCATTGAATGTACCAGAGTGTCTGCACATTTTACCGGCGATGACAGACATGGCACAGAGATGTATGGATAACCTGCAGATGCATTTGCAGCGATAAAGTAAACAAAATCACAAAGGTGAGTTTTGTTGATGTTGACTTATGTGCTAATCAGACATATTTGGTCGCGGCGTGACTGCCAGCTAATCGATGCTAACATGCTACACTAATCGACGCTAACATGCTATTTACGGGCGGTGCTAAAGCAGACATGGCACAGAGATTTATAGATAACCTGCAGATGCATTTGCAACTATAAAGTCAACGAATTCACAAAGGTGAGTTTTGTTGATGTTGACTGCCAGCTAATCGATGCTAACATGCTATTTACCGGCGGTGCTAAAGCGGACATGGCACAGAGATGTATGGATAACCTGCAGATGCATTTGCAACTATATTACGTTTCCTTCCACCCACATTTAATGCGAAACAAACACTTACCAATCGAAGGATTTAAGTTGCTCCAGTGTCACGAGACGCGAAAGTCCTGATCGTTTGGTCCGCACATTTTACCGGCGATGCTAACGCAGCTATTCGGCCATGCTATGGCTATGAATAGCGTCAATAGCTATTCGCTCAATAGCTTCAGTTTCCTCTTCAATACTTTCATACTCCAACCATCCGTTTCAATACATGCGTAATCTGTTGAGTCGCTTAAATCGCTGAAATCCGAGTTTGAATCCGAGCTAATGTCGCTATATCTTGCTGTGCTATCCGCCGTTGTTTGTTTACATTGGCAGCACTGTGTGACGTCACAGGGAAATGGATAGTCGCGTCGCAAATAGCGAAAATCAAGCACTTTATAGCTTTTTTTTAGGGATATTCGGGGACCGGTAAAATTTTGAAAAAAACTTCAAAAAATACAACAAGTCACTGGGAATTGATTTTTATTGTTTTTAACCCTTTTGAAATTGTGATAATGTTCCCCTTTAAGCAGCGTTGACGACACTTTCCCTCCACAACGTCTTTCTGTGGCGGCGGCGGCGGCGGCGGAGGAAGTCGTACTTGGCAACAAACTACGGTGAGTTCACGGGCCGGCAAAATTAGCAGGACAAAACGGCGCTCTGCCGAATACACTCATCAGTGACGCATGCTGAGTAGGTGCTTACCCCTATCCGATAGCGCTCGTCCTCAGCAGCGTAGACAGAGGCGGTGACCTTTGCTCCTGAAAGCACGCTGACCCCTCCCCCTCCTCCCACAGTTGTATTATCACCAAAACAAGTAAATACAAACATTGAAACAATTACATTATTTTTGTTAAATGTTTCCCAATGGCAATATTCATATTTTTGTATACTTTTATTGTTATTGTGCGATTCAAAGGTTTTTTATGATCACTTCCCTTTTCGACTATTTGATTCATCTTTTTTCGGTATCAAAATGATTGCCGTGCTTTGGCGTGAGGAGCTTATGACGGGTTTACCAGGGACCAGTTTTACTGGACTGTAAAAAAGAAACTCTAGAAAAACGGGGTAACACACGGCACACTGACAATATAACAATCTACAAGGTTAATACAGTTCGCTTCTATGTATTGTTGCATTTGAAATAATTGTATTGTTGGTGATAGAGGTAAAAATCATGGCATGATAA
>NC_084638.1:2043088-2055588 GCF_033978795.1 Nerophis ophidion
CTTTTAAATTCCTTCCTCTTCTTTCCTGAAAATTTGAATCAGTGTTCAAGTAAATTTATTTTTTTATTGTAAAGAATAATACATTTTAATTAAATTCTTCATTTTAGCATCTGTTTTTTTGACTAAGAATATTTGTGAAATATTTCTTCAAACTTATTATGATTAAAATTCCCAAAAATTATTCTGGCAAATCTAGAAAATCTGTAGAATCAAATTTAAATCTTATTTCAAAGTTTTTTTGAATTTCTTTTAAAATTTTTGTTCTGGAAAATCTAGAAGAAATAATGATTTGTCTTTGTTAGAAATATAGCTTGGTCCAATTTGTTATATATTCTAACAAAATCCAGATTGGATTTTAACCTATTTAAAACATGTCATCAAAATTCTAAAAGTAATCTTAATCTGGAAAAATTACAAACGATGTTCCATAAATTAGGGCGACATAGCTCGGTTGGTAGAGTGGCCGTGCCAGCAACTTGAGGGTTGCAGGTTCGATTCCCGCTTCCGCCATCCTAGTCACTGCCGTTGTGTCCTTGGGCAAGACACTTTACCCACCTGCTCCCAGTGCCACCCACACTGCTTTAAATGTAACTTAGATATTGGGTTTCACTATGTAAAAGCGCTTTGAGTCACTAGAGAAAAGCGCTATATAAATAAAATTCACTTCACTTAAATTTTTAATTTTTTTTTTCAAAAAGATTCGAATTAGCTAGTTTTTCCATTCATTTTTTTCGGTTGAATTTTGGATTTTAAAGAGTCAAAGTTGAAGAGAAACTATTTTCATTTTTTTGTGTGTTTTCTCCTCTTTTAAACCGTTCAATTAAGTGTTTTTTTCATCATTTATTCTCTACAAAAAAACTCTTCCGTAAAAGGAAAAAAAATGTACGACGGAATGACAGACAGAAATATCTATTTTTTTAAATCTATATATAGATTTATTTATTAAAGGTAAATTGAGCAAATTGGCTATTTCTGGCAATTTATTGAAGTGTGTATCAAACTGGTAGCCCTTCGCATTAATCAGTACCCAAGAAGTAGCTCTTGCTTTCAAAAAGGTTGCTGACCCCTAGGTATTATTTGGACATTATTACATCAGGCCCATCCATTGCACGGACAAAACACCTCTTTAAATCCATTCCCTGTTAATGTTACGTCACATGCTTTAATTAGCCCCACTTGGCACACGTACCGGAAAAAGTGCGACCGTGTCCGACTAAAGGATCCATACTTGTCGCGTCTCCCTTGTCCTGTTACGTAGCCCCCCAGATTGTGATGTAAGCTCCTCCTCCTCCTCCTCTCCCTTTTCTGTGACACACACACACACACACACACACACACACACACTTACGCAAACACGCACGGAGGACATAATGGAGCAATTATCCTCTCCAGGCCGCACTGATTGTAATTTGCATTTATTATTGTGTGCATGTGAATGGATCATCACACTGATAGACCTGCACAGATGCTTCATAAAAGTCTGCCGGAGGACACAGTAGAGCACACACACATATAAATATACATATACACATACATATATGTGTGTTGAAGGACATAATATACTGGCTGTGAGTTTGTTTTTGTTTCATCTGACCTGTCAATACTTGGACTGTGAGGTGGTCGTTTTTCCCGAGATGCAAGTGAACTTGGACCGGAAATGGCATGAAGGTAAAGACATCTTTTATTTTTACCACTATAACTGCACAAAAAAAAAAAAGGCGCGCACAAAGGCGGTGAAAACAAAACTCGCACTGAGGCAAAACGATGAACATAAAACAAAAACTTGCACTGTGGCACAAATAAGGAGAAAACTTACTTGGAAGGGAACAAGGACGGGACAGGGATCATTGGCGTGGATTATGAGGTGCGTAGCAGGTGATGGAGGGTGATGTTGGCAGAATGAACAACAGAAACAGACAGGCTTAAATAATAAATGATAAATGGGTTGTACTTGTATAGCGCTTTTCTACCTTCAAGGTACTCAAAGCGCTTTGACACTACTTCCACATGTATCCATTCACACACACATTCACACACTGATGGAGGGAGCTGCCATGCAAGGCGCCAACCAGCACCCATCAGGAGCAAGGGTGAAGTGTCTTGCTCAGGACACAACGGACGTGGGGCGGTTTAGCTCGGTTGGTAGAGCAGCCGTGCCAGCAACTTGAGGGTTGCAGGTTCGATTCCCGCTTCCGCCATCCTAGTCACTACCGTTGTGTCCTTGGGCAAGACACTTTACCCACCTGCTCCCAGTGCCACCCACACTGGTTTAAATGTAACTTAGATATTGGGTTTCACTATGTAAAGCGCTTTGAGTCACTAGAGAAAAGCGCTATATAAATATAATTCACTTCACTTCACTTCACGTGACGAGGTTGGTACTAGGTGGGGATTGAACCAGGGACCCTTGAGTTGCGCATGGCCACTCTCCCACTGCGATTAGTGAAAACAGGTGTGATACATGAGGGCAGGTGAAAACTAATGGGTAGTCATGGTGACAAAACAAAAACAGGAAGTGCAAAAACAGGGACTGAGTGGCCCAAAAACAAACAGAACATGACTAAAAGAAAGCATGATCACATGACCACAGAACTTTCCTCAAGAAGGTCTTATCTTTGTCCATATGATGTCAGATTAAACAAAAAAAAATGTCAGCTGTTTGGCCACGATACCGAGCGATATGTTTGTAGGAGAAAAAGGAGAGGTTTTTAATACCAGGAACACCACACCTACCGCTAAGCATGGTGGTGAAAGTATTATGCTCCGGGCCTGTTTTGCTGCTCATGGCACTGACGCTTTACAGAGAGTGAATGGGAGGATGAAAAAAGGAGGATTACCTCCTAATTCTTCAGGACAAGCTAAAATCATCAGCCCGGAGGTTGGTGTCAGGTTCGTCCCTGATAGTTTGGCTAGGTTTTAGTTTTCCCTGTTTTTGTTTCCTGTCAGCGCTCTTATTTTGTCTGTTTCCTGTTTTTCTCTCTGGGCGTTGTTCCCCCTCAGCTGCGGCTGATTGGCACCTGGCCACACCTGGTGTCAATCAGCCCAATCCTATTTTTATGAGGAGAGGGCTATGAGTAGCTGTGCAGCTGAGGCCCAGCTACTCCTCACAAAAGTGGGTCTACAACTGACGCCACCATCATCTCCGGTGGGTTCGCAACCTACGGCGCCATCATCTCAAGTGTGGCCAGGTGCCAATCAGCCACAGCTGAGGGGAAACAGCGCACAGGGAGGAAAAACAGGAAGCAGACAAAAAAAGAGCGCTGACAGGAAACAAAGAAAGGAAAAACTAAAACCCAACCAACCTGACAGTTGGGTCTCGGGCGCAGTCGGGTGTTCCAACAGGACAATGACCCCAAACACACGTCAAAAGTGGTAAAGGAATGGCTAAATCAGGCTAGAATGAAGGTTTTAAAATGGCCTTTCCCAAAGTCCTGACTTGAACGTGTGGACAATGCTGAAGAAACAAGTCCATGTCACAAAAAACAACAACAAATTTAGCTGAACTGCACCACTTTTGTCAAGAGGAGTGGTCAAAAATTCAACCGGAAGCTTATTGCAGTGAAACTTGCCGAGGGACATATGACCAAATATTAACATTGCTGTATGTATATTTTTGACCAAGTCACATTTTTGTTAGACCCATAATAAATTCATAAAATAACTAAACTTCATGAATGTTTTTGTGACCAGCAAGTACTTGCACTTACAGATTGTGCAAGTTCTCCCACTTCAAATGATGACAGAGGTCTGTCATTTTCATCATAGGTACACTTCAACTGTGAGAGACAGAATGTGGAACAAAAATCCAGGAATTCACATTGTAGGAATTTTAAAGAATTTATTTGTAAATGATGGTGGAAAATAAGTATTGAGGTTTTGGCTCAAAATCTCACGATACACGGCAACATTCATTCTTTCCTTAACACGGATCAATCGTCCTGTCCCCTTAGCAGAAAAACAGCCCCAAAACACGATGTTTCCACCCCCATGCTTCACAGTAGGTTTGGTGTTCTTGGGATGCAACTCAGTATTTTTCTTCCTCCAAACACGACGAGATGAGTTTATACCAAAATGGATACATGGATGATACAGCAGAGGATTGGGAGAATGTCATGTGGTCAGATGAAACCAAAATAGAACTATACATATATATATATATGCACACACATATATATATAAATATATATTTGTATGTGTATACATACATATATACATACATACTGTATATACACATACATATATATACATTCATATATATATATATATATATTTATATTTATACATATATACACACACACATATATATATATATACATATATACACATTTTTATATATACACATACATATATAAATATATATTTGTGTGTGTATACATACATATATACACATACATATATATACATTCATATATATATATATATACACACACACATATATATATATACATATATACACATTTTTATATGTACATATATATATATAAATATATATTTGTGTGTGTATACATACATATATATATACATTCATATATATATATACATATATACATACACACACATATATATACATATATACACATTTATATATACATACATATATACATAGATATACACATATATATATATATACATACACAAGCACATATATATATATATATATATATATATATATATACACACGCACATATATATATATACACAAATATATATATATACACACACATATACACTTGTATATATACACAGTTATAGAAACTCAAGACAGCTATGACATTATGTTCTTTACAAGTGCATGTAAACTTTTGACCACGACTGTATATATATATATATATATATATATATATATAGACAGTATATATATATACATATATATACTGTCTATATATATATATATCCATATATATATATGGATATATATATATACTGTATATATATATATATATATATGTATATATATATATATATATATATACATATATATATATATATATACAGTCTATATATATATATATATATATATATATCGGGGTAATGAAAGCAACCTCCATTACCGACTGTTTTCTATTAATCACCAGCACACATCGTCAACATGATGTTCTTTGTCACAGGAAGATGTGGTACAAGACTGCAACGCGGTTTCAAGATGGCCCCCGGGCTCATTGTATGGAAAAGTGCGCGAAGCAGAGTCTCGGCGGGACACAATATACCCCTCGCACACTAATAGATGCCGCACACACACACACACACACACACACACACACACACACACACCCACACACACACACACACACACACGTACACAATGAAATTGCAGAGGATCACCGGAGTGTGAAATGATTCCGTTACCGCGTCATCTGGACGGAATTTTATTTTATATAGCAGGTGTTTCCGTGCGGCGCTGATGGATGTGTCTGTCGCCGTTTTGGGTCCATCTGTCGTGGGACGTCAACAACACCCGAGTTCCCCATAACCTTCTCCGACGTACTTTAAGTATTTTTACTAAGCTAGTTCAGTCTGGCTGATGATTTTTGCCACAATACCCAGCAATATGTTTAGAGGAAAAAAGGTGAGGCATTTAATCGCTGGAACACCATGCCTACCGTTAAGCATGGTGGTGGTAGTACTATGCATGACATTCCCAAATCTTTTTTTTTCAATCTTTAAGACTGAAACAGCGGGGGGGGGGGGGGGGGGGGGGGATGTTTTCAAATGACTATAAGTTTTTCAACAGTTGGAATCCACACTTTTGCATGATATACTAGTTACTATGGTAATATAATTAGTTACTATGGTAACGGCAGCTCAGACAAGGCACCGAGCAGTGTGGGCGGGGAGCGCTTCCAAAAGGCGGGTGTCAGGGATGGACGCGGCAGGAGATTTTTACAACAAAGTTCTAAATCTTAGTGATTTTATTCGCTGTATAAAATGTGACAGTCGCTTGCGGTCGTGCGGGTTCTCCGGACCACCAAGGAAGGACAGGTTTGACTCGCTTTATTTTTCAATATAGTTTGCCTGCGGTTGGGTCGCTCTTCAGCTCCTTCTCCACTGCTCGCTCCTCAGTCGCTTTCAGCCGCCCTCGTCGTCGCTGTCTTCGGTTCGCTCTCTGTCGCTCTCGCTCTTCAGGTACTGCTGCGGGTTCTCCTCCGCCTTCTGCCCCGATCTCTCCTCCTTCTCCCCCTTTTATACGTTGTGAGGAGGAATGTTAATTGTGTCCCGGTGTGCGAGCCACGCCCCGCTTCTCCGCTTGGTCGTCGTCTCTGCTTCCTTGCCGCCATCTTGGGCCGGGCTCCAGCGTGCCCTACCCCGCTTCTCATTTGCCGGCTCCGCCTCTCCACATACAATTTTAAGTGGGGTTTTTTTTTACTCTTTGTGTTTATATTTTACTTTGCTTGATTGTAAAATATGTGGATATTATGTCAATATTCAGTGTTTTATCGTTCGTATTCAATATTTTAAATCCCAAATATTTTTTATTTTAATGTACACTCTCATTCAGTAAAATGTTTTTAAATTAATTTCTGTTTTTTTAAGGCGGTCTGTCATAACGTTTTTAGCATTCAATCAGGCCTTATTGTGAGGTTTTGAATTAGTGTTCCTAAAAATAGACAAACCGGGCCCCCGGACACATTTCTTTCTCAAAATTCTCTTAATTTTTGATACATTTTATAGGGTGTGTTTATGTTCGAAATATCTGGTATTCCCACACTGCTGAAGAGTTTATCAATATGTGATTAATGAGATTAATGCATCTTTTGTTGGTCACAATTAACGTCTTCATGTGTCCAGGGACGTATTTCCTAAGTTTCTAAACGAAACAAAAATAAAATTAAAAAAATGAAGGGACAAGCGGTAGGAAATGGATGGATGGATGGGATCCAAACACTAGTTACCGAATCCTAATACACTAAATACAGAAAAAAAATACAAAAACTTGAATGGCTCTGATGTACATTAATTACAAGACAATAAGTTCCTCGACCTCAAAGAACTGCTTACCCCCAAATCCTCCACACGACACCTCCGCTACAAACTGTCTAACCTCCTCCAACCTCCAAGGACAAAGCTACGAACTATGGGAGACCGCGTTTTTTGCTCCGCCGCTCCCAGTCTGTGGAATGTTCTCCCTGACCACTTGAGGGCACCACAGACTGTGAAGGCTTAAAAACCCTTCTTTAAAAAAAACAACAAGAAGCAACTTTTCATAGATATATGCATACTAGTTCTAGTTCTAGCTATTAGGCTGGTCTAGTTTTTATTTTTATTATCTTTTTACCTGAGGATAGGTTGATTGGCAACACTAAATTGGCCCTAGTGTGTGAATGTCAGTGTGAATCTGTGTTGGGGACTTGTCCAGGGTGTACCCCGCATTCCGCCCGATTGTAGCTGAGATAGGCTCCAGCGCCCCCTGCGATCCAGAAGGGACAAGCGGTAGAAAATGGATGGATAAAAAAAAAAATTGTGATGATAAAATCTTGATGTACCGTATTTTCCGGACTATAAGGCGCACTTAAAACCCTTTCGTTGTCTCAAAAATCGATAGTGCGCCTTATAACCTGCTGTACGGAATAGTCTTGGTTGTGTTTACCGACATCAAAGCTACTTTATTTGGTACATGTTGAAATTATAAGAGTGACCAGTAGATGGCAGTCACACATAAGAGCTACCTGTAGACTGCAATATGACTCAAGTAAACGACAGACATTTTAGATGTTCCATCGAAAATGTAGAACATTACACGCGGCGCCCAAAAATCTATCAAAAATGTTTTAGTACGACTTTGGTAAGCTACGAAGCCGGAGCCGCCTGATGGATTGTCAGCGCGTTAAAAATAGGAGTATTATTATGGTGTGTGTATAAGGTAAGAAATATTATCTGGCAATTTGTTTCGCAATATAATGCAAAAGCAACTTTTTTTTACCTTCTGGTACCTGCTGATCTGTATTTGGGATCTGCATAAGTCCTGAAAATTTGCGCTCTTCCGCCTTTGTTGACGCCATAGTCGATACGTTTCTTCTTTTTCTCTATCTTCTTGTTATGGAGCGGGGTGTTTAAGGGCCAGGCCCCGAAGCCAGCAGCAGGTGAGTAGATTGCCCAGCTGGGACTGGTTATCTAATCACCTGTCGCCTTTATTAGCAGCAGCCGGACCGAGACATGTTGTTGGAGTTGGAGACAGAGAGAAAGAGCACGAACAGAGACACGCCGGACTGAAAAGTCTTCAATATATATTGCTGGAAAGCAAACCATACTTGTGTATGTCAAATAAAGGACTTGCTCCAACCTGTCGACAAAGGCTCATGAAAATTGTAATTGATAAAGTATTTCTGATTGTGATTCTGATTCTGATTGATGTTTGTTTCCTGTCAGCGCTCTTATTTTTGTTGCATTTCCTGGCATGTCTACTGGAGTGCTCGTTTCCCTCACCTGTCCCTGATTGGCAGCCCGGCACACTTGGTTGCAGTTGCCAATCAGGCTACTATTTATACCTGCCACGCCTGTTCCTCGGTGCTCGAGGATTGATTATGTTTGGGACCTTATGCTGGATGCATGACTTCTCCACCTTGCTTAAGTATAATTCAAACTCTTACCTGCCCCTTGTCCTCCTCTTTCCTGCATCTTAGGGTCACAACTACCGCAGCCATGTGAGTCCGTGACAAATATGACCCCTCTAATGCGCCTTATAATCCTGTGCGACTTTTGTATGAAAACAGACCTGACTTGACCCGCTCAGGTGCACTGGAAAATATGGTAAGCATTGTGGTATCGACTGGATACGGCTCTTGTACTTTGATATCTGTAATGTTTGTCTGATCTTGAATGTTATTTTGCTAAAAATTAGAATTTCCCCTCAGGGATTAATAAAGTATTTCGGATTCTGATATCGTTAAAATTGATGTCTGTGCGGACCCACCCTTTTGTTTACATTCAGGAGCACTAGCTTGCTGTTAGCGGTTAGCTATTGTATCCTCCTACAGGGTGTAGTAAAGCATTTAGGTATCCCTCGTCCTACAGGGATGATACTTGTAAGAACTGTAGTTTATTTGTCGCCATGGATGCGAGGATTAGTGATTTTAGTAGTAGCTAAAACACTACTGATTGTGGATGACCACCAGCTAGCTGATGGCTAACAAGAGCGGCGCGTCAGTGTTTATGGCTTCAACTTTATCGTAAAATTTTAAGCCAAAATGCGTCCATTTTTCCTTTTATATCTCCACGCTGTTTCTGTCTGCGTTAGCTAACATGCCCCTCCGCTCGTTTTACCATAAATAAATACCGGTATTTTTCAGAAGCAGTGTAGTATCGTTTTTAATTCATTAATATGGTATACAGTACAACCCTAATTGAGACTCTCGATCAGGTACCACAGTGTTTAATAACCCAATGTTGGGCCCTACAGGGGGGGCCAAAAAAGATCTGTTTCTCAGCTGTGGTACGTATGGGCCGCAGCAGAACTCAGTTGTAATACACTTTTCCACCACTTGTGGCAGTAATGACAATATTAAACCAACAGAGGGAGTCTGGAGCTGAAGTTTATTTGAGAAACATGTATTATTATTATTTGTTATTAATTAGGTTAGAATGTATTTATTTCCACTTAACAAGGCATCTCCTCCTAACCATATGAGTGCACATATTGCCTGTACCCTTAAAAGGGGCTGAGGAGGTCACACTAATTAAGTTATTTTTTACTGTAAAAATCTGCCAAATGAGCTGCTATTCCCCCCCCCCCCCCCCCCCCCCCCCAAAAAAAAAACCTGTGGTACTGTTTTCCATGTACACAAACAAAACCCGTATATTTTATTGTAAAAAAACAACAACAAAAAAACGTCAGCTCGGTCGCCGGAACTATACTATAAAAAAAAGAAGTCTGGAGCTGAAGTCAAAGACAAAAAATAGGACTGAATTTAATTTGCACTTGAATTTTATTGACATTTATTTAGGAAACCTGTGTGATTATTATTTGTTATTAATTAGGTTAGAACAGTGGTTCTCAACCTTCTTTCAGTGATGTACCCCCTGTGAACATTTTTTTAATTCAAGTACCCCCTAATCAGAGCAAAGCATTTTTGGTTTAAAACAATAGATAAAGAAGTAAAATACAGCACTATGTCATCAGTTTCTGATTTATTAAATTGTATAACAGTGCAAAATATTGCTCATTTGTAGTGGTCTTTCTTGAACTATTTGGAAAAAAAGATAAAAAATAACTAAAAACTTGTTGAAAAATAAACAAGTGATTCAATTATAAATAAAGATTTCTACGCATGAAGAAATCATCAACTTAAAGTGCTCTCTTCGGGGATTGTAATAGATATGCATCTGGATTCATTGACTTCATTCTAAACATTTATCCAGAAAAAAAGAAATCCTTAACAACAATATTTATGGAACATGTCCACAAAAAAATCTAGCCGTCAACCCTGAATATTGCATTGTTGCATTTCTTTTCACAGTTTGTGAACTTACATTCATATTTTGTTCAAGTATTATTCAATAAATATATTTATAAAGGATTTTTGAATAGTTGCTATTTTTAGAATATTTAAAAAAAAATCTCACGTACCCTTCGGCATACCCCCATTTGAGAACCACTGGGTTAGAATGTATTTATTTCCACTTAACGGGGCGTCTCTTCCTAACCCTATGAGTGGACATATTGCCCGTCCCCTTAAAAGGATTTGAGGGGGGTTCACACTAATTATTATAATTTTTTTTTTACTGTAAAATTCTGCCAAATTACCGCTATTTTTTCCCCATTAAAAACAATGGTTGTACTCTTTTCCACGTACAGTTATACACAAACAATACCCATACGTTTTATTGTAGAATAGTTCAGTTGCTGGAACTATACCATAAAAAACAGTGGTTCTGCTTTTCCATTTACAGTAATATGCTGTTGAAACACAAAACATTTTACAGTAAAATTCTGGCAACTGAGCTGCTACTGTAAAAAAAAAAAAAGGTACAGTTTTTCTATTTCCAGTAATTTGATGTTTAAAAAAAAACACTGCACATTTGATATATCTATAGATTTAAAGTTTGACACCCCTGCATTAGATGTATCTATGTATTTTATAACCATAATTAAACATATTAATGTAATAATAATCATTTATCTATTCATTTATTCATTCAGTGGTCATTGTGTTTATTTCATCAGAGCGCTTCACCGTTGCAATACTGTCAACACCAAAGGGGGCAGTGTCGAGTCGAAAAGTCAAAGTTTGGTGGGTTGTTATGGTAACCACCCTGCGTCGCCACCTTGTTGCATAGCAACACGTTCTGTGCCGCAAACAAGACTTCCGCTTCAAGAAGAAACAGGTAAGAACTGTGCAAATGGGCAGGATAATTATTGGATACTTTTTATTGATCCTTACATGGTCAAATATATAACTTGTAAAATAAAGCATTGATTTAAGAGTTTTATGATCGTTTAATGTATGTAAACAAATAGAAAAGTGCAGCGACAAAACACAACTAAAATTAATTTTGAAGGTTGACTTGTTAAATATAGTTATTTTACAGTGGGTCTACATGTAGGTGTACATGCATATGCTGAATATAGTCGTTTTATACACTTTCTAAATATATTTTAGTATGAATTAAAAATACTTAATTTGTTCATAGTTTGTAAAAAATGATTTTGTGTACAATTATATTTAGTAAGGGTTTAAAAAGCCACTATTTCAAAACAGTGCAAATTATGCTACACAGTCAAAAATATACAGGAATAAAATATTTATTTACTTATAAGTACTTCTATTTTTTTAAAGAATATTTTTGGAGTATACATTTATACAACCAAAAAGGGTACCAGGTGATATTTTAACCCACTGCATTGTTTAGCTGGACGATAACTATTATTGGTAGTCATTTAAATAGGGCATAGTATAGTTATAGTTATATTATTAAATTAATAATAAAAAAAAAATCTATATAGGTCAGTGTACCACTGACGCCAAATAATCACTTTATGAAAGGACAGTGTTTTATTTTCAAACTGTTCAAACTGTGTGTAATGTTACAGTGGCCAACATACTAAATACACTAGCTTGTTGAATAAAACCCCTGCCTAGTTTTTAATGAGTACTTAGGCCTAATACGCTAATGATATTTAATCCTAGTCATGATGTCGGTACTTTTAGACCTCAGTTTTTTCTGAAGCACTACTTGCTGAAAAAACAAGTGTGACAACCACTGATATTGATGATTGATGCCTTTTTCTCTATTGTATTATTTTAACTTGTAGTCAACATTTGTTGAGCAGAGACAATTAAACATGCTGCAGTGCATACAAAAACAAAATGCAAAGCTCATTTCTTTTTAATTGTTTTTATTTTTCTAGTGGAACAAAAAGCCTCTCAACCAACCACGTACCAATCGGGATAAGCCATAGAGAATGAAAATAAAACAACAGGGTAACATGAAAATAGAATGATGATAATAATAATAACAATAAGAATACAAAATTAAAACGAGGGAATATATACGCATATACATAT
>NC_084638.1:2058088-2075588 GCF_033978795.1 Nerophis ophidion
TCAACTTTGCGCCTGTATAACAATCCGCATGGTTATTTTCCTCTTTGTTCCGGAGGACATCACATCCACAGTTTCCAAATATAATCCGAAATGTGGACTCGTCAGACCACAGAGCACTTCCCCACTTGGCATCAGTCCATCTTAGATGAGCTCGAGCCCAGCGAAGCCGGTGGCGTTCCTGGGTGTTGTTGATAAATGGCTTTCGCTTTGCATAGTAGAGCTTTAACTTGCACTTACAGATGTAGCGACCAACTGGAGTTACTGACAGTGGTTTTATGAAGTGTTCCTGAGCCCATGTGGTGATATCCTTTACACACTGATGTCGGTTTTTGGTGCAGTACCCACCTGAGGGATCAAAGGTCCGTATAATCATCGCTTACGTGCCGTAATTTCTCCAGATTCTCTGAACCTTTTGATGATTTTAAAGAGCGTAGATGGTAAAATCCCTAAATTCCTTGCACTAGCTCGTTGAGAAATGTTGTTCTAAAAATGGTGCTTACAAATTGGTGAACCTCACCCCATCCTTGTTTGTGAAATACTTAGCATTTCATGGAAGCTGCTTTTATACCCAATAATGTTCCAAATAAGTGTTTGATGAGCATTCCTCAACTTTATCAGTATTAATTGCCACCTTTCCTTTTTGCGCAATCCTATTTTTTATGTCTTTCTACTATTTGTATGCTACATTCTGTATTCTATTTCTATTTTGTTTTCATCATTTGCACGGAACTTTGGAGCAATGTTTACATATTTTTAAAACGGCGCCGTATAAACAATCAAAAAAACCCACGCCATTTGGCTTTTCCACAACCTCCTTCACTGACAATTTTCCCACCACTAAACTTGAATTGTGTTTGTTGTATACTTATTTGTTTTTTATTTGCATCCTTTTAAAAAAATTTTTACTATTAAAACTTTTCAAGCCCTGTTTGTTTTTACCCTCACAAGCTGCTGAAAATGTCAATTTCTCTTTGGAGATGCACAAAGTCGTCCGATCTATTATTAGTGGTACGCGGGCTCCACCTAGTGGTATGCCCAAAACAAAACAAAAAAAAACACTTAACCAAATATTTAAACACAGTGTAACCGTTCAAACTGTGTGTATGGTTACAGTGACCAAAACTATTAAATATACTCATAAAATAAAACATGTTATTGTTTTTAATGAATACTTAGGCCTACTATGATACTCTATTTTAATGTTGGTGCTTGGAGAGGCAAGTTTTTCTTCTACTTGGCTTGAAAACCTTGGTATAGACCAAGGTTTCCTAGGGGTTCGGTGAGTCGGGCTCAGGGGTTCGGCGGAGGTCAAGACACACCCGACTCATTGTGTAAATGTCAGGTTGAAACACTGATGATATCTATTAATCAGACAAAGACGCAAGGAACCAAGCAGAGACAAAGTTCAATTTAGCTCATGAGGAGAACGTATGGAGCTGCACACTTAGTCACAGTCTCGCCCTACGCTCTAAGGTTCAGCTCCCGCGTACCTTTATTTATTCAGGAGTTCCATAGTCAACATCACTGAGGCCGGCTCTAAAAGGAGTGGTCTCACATATTATGCAAAGCGAGTCCAGTACGCACAATATATGACGGAATGTGCTGGGGGCCTTGTGATTTCCTTGTTTGGGCTTCGTCTGCATGCTGTCATCATATCTTAGTTGAGGTCCTTGAAGTCCTTGGCTGTATGCGGGCTAAAACAAACACAAAATCAGCGGCAGAGGCCACCCCTCAGACAAAAAATTGTGTCCTTGCACAGATAGAAAAAATGCAGCTTGAGCACAATAGGTAATAACTATGGCAACAGACTTTAAGCATACTAAAGTTGTGTGATAATAATTGTACATGATTATTCTAACAGTAAATTAAAACTTCTCCTGGTGGGGTTAGGTACCTCCAACAAGGTTAAGAACCACTGGTATAGACGTTCTGCAACCAGGTTCTACAAAAGGAAATAATTATGATTATTATCAGTTCCAGGGAAAAAAAAGAAACCTGCAATGCAAACCGGGAATGAAAACCAAACCGAGGACGACCTTCAAGTTCCCCTGGGGCTGAAAATTGAGGTGGAGTGAGACGTCTGTCCTTGTTGAACCTTGAGAAATGAAAGTGCAAGTGATCTCTGCTCGCAGTTCCTCAGAGCTTTGAAGGCCAAAGACCTCCAGCGGGCGAGGAGCCTGTGTCAGATGAGTGCGTACACCCGCCCGCCGCACCCGTCGGCCGGCGCGTCAATCAACGCATAAAACCCCCGCCTTTTTCTCTTCAGTTCTCCTCTATGAACCACACCATCCTGAAGCTTCAGAGTTCCTTCCTCTCATCCAGAAGAAGCTGCTCCAAGGTGAGGACCCTTCAGAATAAAACATGCACAAGATAGATATTGTCACACACGTCCACCAACCTCCGAGGACAAAGCTACGAACTATGGGAGACCGGGCTTTCTGATCCCAGTCTGTGGAACGCTCTCCCTGACCACCCGAGGGCACCACAGACTGTGAATGTTTTTAAAAAAGGCTGAAAAACCCTTCTTTTTTAAAAATCTTTTTCTTAGCTATATGTGTGCTAGGGACGGCGTGGCGCAGTGGGAGAGTGGCCGTGCACAACCCGAGGGTCCCTGGTTCAATCCCCACCTAGTACCAACCACGTCACGTCCGTTGTGTCCTGAGCAAGACACTTCACCCTTGCTCCTGATGGGTGCTGGTTTGCGCCTTGCATGGCAGCTCCCTCCATCAGTGTGTGAATGGGTAAATGTGGAAGTAGTGTCAAAGCGCTTTGAGTACCTTGAAGATAGAAAAGCGCTATACAAGTACAACCCATTTAGCATTTATAAAGGGGGGCCAACGGGGGCTATGGGTAATTGTTAAGTGGGCGTGGCCTCAATGGTCTCACTCGTTAAGGGAGGGGTAGTGGGGCAATGATTTATGAGCCCTGAAGTGGGCGTGACCGAAACCGGAAACAAGAAGTATTTTAATTTTGTAGGTTTTTTTTTGCGAGCCATCCGCCATTTTCGGTTGTAGTCCATAACGAAATTACAAGCTGTAATACTCCTGTCAGCCTGCAGGGGTCATAAATTATTTATGAACTACAACCAAAATGTCCCTACTAACTAACTTAATTGAAATGCCCTCCTCGACCTCAAAGAATTGGTCACCCCCGAATCCCTGCACACGACACCTCCGCTCCGGACAGGCTAACCTCCTCCAACCTCCGAGGACAAAGCTCCGAACTATGGGTGACCGGGCTTTCTCCTCCGCCGCTCCCAGTCTGTGGAACGCTCTCCCTGACCACCTGAGGGTACCACAGACTGTGAATGTTTTTAAAAAAAGGCTGAAAAACATTTCTATTATAAAAAATCTTTTTCTTAGCTATATGTGTGCTAGTTCAAGCTATTAGACTGTTCCTTTTTTTAATTTTTTAAATTTTTTTATTTTGTTGGGGGCAGCTATTTTTGGTTCTAGCGTTGTTTTTTTAAAAGCACTGCAGCACTTTGAGGTTATTTTTTTTTCAATGTAAAGTGCCTTTACAAATAAAATCTATTATCCATCCATCCATCCATTCATTTCCTACTGCTTGTCCCTTTTGGGGTGGCGGGGGGTGCTGGAGCCTATCTCAGCTGCATTCGGTATTTTTATGATTATTATTATTATTATTGGTTGTAGTCCATAATGAAATTACAAGCTGTAATACTCCTGTCAGCCTGTAGGGGTCATAAATCATTATGGACTACAACCAAAAATGGCAGATTGGCTAGCAAAAAAACGACCAAATTTAAACGGCGGGTGGAAATGATTTGCTTCCGCTTTAGGTCACGCCCACTTCAAGGGTCATAAATGGTTGCCCCGCTACCCCTCCCTTAATGAGTGAGACCATGGAGGCCACGCCCACTTCCTGGGGGACCGGAATTTTTGCCCCGCCGCTCCCTGACCACCTGAGGGCACCACAGACTGTGAATGCTTTTAAAAAAGACTTAAAAACGCTTATTTTTTTAAAAAATCTTGTTTTTTTTAGATATATTTGTGCTACTTCTAACTATTAGGCTGTTTTTTTTATTATTATTTTTTATTTTTTTTTTAATCTATTTTGTTGGGGGCAGCTATTTGTGGTTCTAGTGTTGTTGTTTTTTTAAATGCACTGTAGCACTTTGAGGTTTTTTGGTCAATGTAAAGTGCTTTTACAAATAAAAGGTATTATTATTATTATTATTATTATTATTATCCCCCGTTGGCCCCCCTTTATAGAACATATTGCACACAATGGAGCCTCACAATAACCCCAATCTGCTCCTTTTCCTTGGTTTTCCAGAGCAAGAAGAGGCGGACCAGGGCAGTGGCGATAGTGATCAGGACGATGTTGACTCTGGAAGTGACGGAGAATCGGCGGAGAGTTCGAGCTCATCCCAAACATCTGATGAGGAGCAGGAGAAGATCAACTAATTTTAATCTCGCACCGGTAATATTCGGTAAATAAAGTGTCAGGTTGAGATGTGGCTTCGGACCTCATTTTAGTCATTTTCTCTGTCTTTGTGTGTGTAGAAGTTGCTTCCTAGCAGTTCCACTGTAGACTTTCCAGTCACGTCCGTATCCTCTCTCCTCCCCTGCTCTCGGCCCCTTACTAATAAAGACAACAGATGATTAGAAAATAATCCGCCTCCGTATGCTTAAAATGAGCAAAAATACGTAAATATTACATGTTATTACTGTCAGGGTCAAATACCATCAGACATTATAAAGACACAAAAACAGAGAATAGGAGACGAACCAGTGATTGCTTTTCACGTACGAGGAGAGAAACTGGAGCAAGTTTTCAGTTACAGGCTCCTAATTTACTCTGAAACTTTCTCCAGGCTCCTCGCCTCTTTAATTCATTTAGGGAAGCCCTTTCAGTACACACAGCTGCACTCAGGGAGGGGGATTTACAGCTGTGCTGGATACCTATCCTAACCCCTGTGGTGAGAACTAAACACAGACAAATACATAGCAATACAAATATTAGCAACTCCCTACATTGCTCTGGGCCATCTGAAAATTCCTCGTTGAAGTGGGTAGGTCAACCTAAGTTCAATCCAACACCAAGTTTCCTTTCTACTTATCTACTCAATGCACAAAACAATCACATTTGAATAAAATGAGATAACTTATTTACAATTAATCCAACAATTACAACCCCAGTTTCCATATGAGTTGGGAAACTGTGTTAGATGTAAATGTAAACGGAATTCAATGATTTGCAAATCCTTTTCAACCCATATTCAATTGAATGCACTACAAAGACAAGATATTTGATGTTCAAACTCATAAACTTTGTTGTTGTTTTTTTGCAAATAATAATTAACTTAGAATTTCATGGCTGCAGCACGTGCCAAAGTAGTTGGGAAAGGGCATGTTCACCACTGTGTTACATCACCTTTTCTTTTAACAACACTCAATAAACGTTTGGGAACTGAGGAAACTAATTGTTGAAGCTTTGAAAGTGGAATTCTTTCCCATTCTTGTTTTATGTAGAGCTTCAGTCGTATTTTACGCTTCATAACAAGCCACACATTTTCGATGGGAGACAGGTCTGGACTGCAGGCGGGCCAGGAAAGTACCCGCACTCTTTTTTTTACCAAGCCACGCTGTTGTAACACGTGCTGATGTGGCTTGGCATTGTCTTGCTGAAATAAGCAGGGGCGTCTATGAAAAAGACGGCGCTTGGAGGGCAAAATATGTTGTACCGTTCAGCATTTAAGAGTGCCTTCACAGATTTGTAAGTTACCCATGCCTTGGGCACTAATACACCCCCATACCATCACAGATGCTGGCTTTTGAACTTTGCGTCGATAACAGTCTGGCTGGTTCGCTTCCCCTTTGGTCCGGATGACACAATGTCGAATATTTCCAAAAACAATTTGAAATGTGGACTCGTCAGACCACAGAACATTTTTCCACTTTGCATCAGTCCATATTAGATGATCTCGGGCCCAGAGAAGCCGGCGGCGTTTCTGGATGTTGCTGAAAAATGGCTTTCGTGTCGCATAGTAGAGCTTTAACTTGCACTTAGAGATGTAGCGACGAACTGTATTTAGTGACAGTGGTTTTCTGAAGTGTTCCTGAGCCCATGTGGTGATATCCTTTAGAGATTGATGTCAGTTTTTGATACAGTGCCGTCTGAGGGATCGAAGGTCACGGTCATTCAATGTTGGTTTCCGGCCATGCCGCTTACGTGGAGTGATTTCTCCAGATTCTCTGAACCTTTTGATGATTTAACGGAGCGTAGATGTTGAAATCCCTAACTTTCTTGCAATTGTACTTTGAGAAAGGTTGTTCTTAAACTGTTTGACTATTTGCTCACGCAGTTGTGGACAAAGGGGTGTACCTCGCCCCATCCTTTCTTGGGAAAGACTGAGCATTTTTTTGGGAGGCTGTTTTTATACCCAATCATGGCACCCACCTGTTCCCAATTAGCCCGCACACCTGTGGGATGTTCCAAATAAGTGTTTGATGAGCATTCCTCAACTTTATCAGTATTTATTGCCACCTTTTCCAACTTCTTTGCCTTGCTTGACCTCCAAGTCCAGTTTGAACCTCTAAAATGTTGTCTTTGTAGCATATTCAACTGAATATGGGTTGAAAAGGATTTGCAAATCATTGTATTCCGTTTATATTTACATCAAACACAATTTCCCAACTCATATGGAAACGGGGTTTGTACGTAGGGACCGTGAACGTCAGACAAAAATTCCAAACCTGCTCGTACCCTTTTCCACCGCGGCGCTCATCGTTTTTACGAGTCGTCTGCCCGCGCGACATGTGGCCAGACGAAATATATAAATATACGAGCGCCGGCAGATAAAAGGCCGCGTCGTTTACCGCGGCTGGATGGACATAACGGCCACTCTCCGGCCGATCAGCGGAGCGGGACGCGGGCGTGAGGGCGGCGGTAAGGACGTTTAAGCCCCCGCCCGCCAGGCACGAGCCACGCTGATATCCCAGCGTTATTGTCCGTGGCAAGGTTATAAAGAGGAGTGTTGTCAAGTCATAAAGGTCAATATTACTGTCTGTACTGGCACGTATTGGATGGGGGTGGGGGGTTGGGGGGGTTGGGGGGATGGGGGCGGGGTCATTGGTTAGTACTTACTACTACGTGAGGCCGTAGACCATGCAACGCATCTTTCACAGGTCGACAAAGACACAATCAGATGATACAATGTGTCCTCTGTATGTGTAGTATTTCCTCTCAGCGCTCTTATTTTGTCTGTTTCCTGTGTTTCTCCCTGAGCGCTTTTCCCCCTCAGCTGTGGCTGATTGGCACCTAGCCACACCTGGTGTCAATCAGCCCGCTACAATGTGACCTCATCACACACGCATGGGTGTACGCTGGAGTGGATCCATGACTTTGGTGGCACTTTGGGGTCGTTGTCCTGTTGGAACGTCCAAGTGCGCCCCAGACCCAACCTCCGGGCTGATGATTTTAGCTTCTCCTGAAGAATTTGGACCGCTGTGGAGGTTGCCCTCCCGTGGGTCCCTCAGACCACCAAATACTGCCAGGAGAACCCAGATCAGGGTTATAACACTGTTTTATGTTCATAAAGTCTTGCAGCGGTTATGCTTCCCAGCAACTGTCTCGCTCTCGCTCCAGTTCCCCCAACCTCTCTACACCCGGCTGCTGTTTATACAGAACGACAGGTGATTAGACAACAAGTCCCACCTGGGCCATCCACGCACCTGTCACTGACTTCGATGCCGGTCCTGGCACACCCCGTTCCTGTCAGGCTTTCCCCTGACAGTTTGTTTCTGTTTTAGTTTTTCCTCTGCATTCGTCTTTGTTTCTTCTGTATGTGTAGTATTTCCTCTCAGCGCTCTTATTTTGTCTGTTTCCTGTGTTTCTCCCTGAGCGCTTTTTCTCCTCAGCTGTGGCTGATTGGCACCTAGCCACACCTGGTGTCAATCAGCCCTCTACAATGTGACCTCATCACACACGCACGGGTGTACGGTGGAGTTGTTCCATGACTTTGGTGGCACTTTGCGGTCGTTGTCCTGTTGGAACGTCCAAGTGCGCCCCAGACCCAACCTCCGGGCTGATGATTTTAGCTTCTCCTGAAGAATTTGGACCGCTGTGGAGGTTGCCCTCCCGTGGGTCCCTCAGACCACCAAATACTGCCACGAGAGCCCAGATCAGGGTTATAACACTGTTTTATGTTCATAAAGTCTTGCAGCGGTTATGCTTCCCAGCAACTGTCTCGCTCTCGCTCCAGTTCCCCCAACCTCTCTACACCCGGCTGCTGTTTATACAGAACGACAGGTGATTAGACAACAAGGCCCACCTGGGCCATCCACGCACCTGTCGCTGACTTCGATGCCGGTCCTGGCACATCCTATTCCTGTCAGGCTTTCCCCTGACAGTTTGTTTGTGTTTTAGTTTTTCCTCTGCATTCGTCTTTGTTTCCTCTGTATGTGTAGTATTTCCTCTCAGCGCTCTTATTTTGTCTGTTTCCTGTGTTTCTCCCTGAGCGCTTTTTCCCCCTCAGCTGTGGCTGATTGGCACCTAGCCACACCTGGTGTCAATCAGCCCGCTACAATGTGACCTCATCACACACGCACGGGTGTACGGTGGAGTTGGTCCATGACTTTGGTGGCACTTTGGGGTCGTAGTCCTGTTGGAACGTCCAAGTGCGCCCCAGACCCAACCTCCGGGCTGATGATTTTAGCTTCTCCTGAAGAATTTGGACCGCTGTGGAGGTTGCCCTCCCGTGGGTCCCTCAGACCACCAAATACTGCCACGAGAGCCCAGATCAGGGTTATAACACTGTTTTATTTTCATAAAGTCTTGCAGCGGTTATGCTTCCCAGCAACTGTCTCGCTCTCGCTCCAGTTCCCCCAACCTCTCTACACCCGGCTGCTGTTTATACAGAACGACAGGTGATTAGACAACAAGTCCCACCTGGGCCATCCACGCACCTGTCGCTGACTTCGATGCCGGTCCTGGCACACCCCGTTCCTGTCAGGCTTTCCCCTGACAGTTTGTTTGTGTTTTAGTTTTTCCTCTGCATTTGTCTTTGTTTCCTCTGTATGTGTAGTATTTCCTCTCAGCGCTCTTATTTTGTCTGTTTCCTGTGTTTCTCCCTGAGCGCTTTTCCCCCTCAGCTGTGGCTGATTGGCACCTAGCCACACCTGGTGTCAATCAGCCCGCTACAATGTGACCTCATCACACACGCATGGGTGTACGCTGGAGTGGATCCATGACTTTGGTGGGACTTTGGGGTCGTTGTCCTGTTGGAACGTCCAAGTGCGCCCCAGACCCAACCTCCGGGCTGATGATTTTAGGTTATCCTGAAGAATTTGGAGGTAAACCTCTGTGGAGGTTGCCCTCCCGTGGGTTACTCAGACCACCAAATACTGCTACGAGAGCCCAAACCAGGGTTATTTTGCTTCCCAGCAACTCTCTCCACCGTACAACCTCTCCCCTCCCGGCTGCTGTTTATACGGAATGACAGGTGATTAGACAACAAGGCCCACCTGGGCCATCCACGCACCTGTCGCTGACTTCGATGCCGGTCCTGGCACACCCCGTTCCTGTCAGGCTGTCCCCTGACAGTTTGTTTGTGTTTTAGTTTTTCCTCTGCATTCGTCTTTGTTTCCTCTGTATGTGTAGTATTTCCTCTCAGCGCTCTTATTTTGTCTGTTTCCTGTGTTTCTCCCTGAGCGCTTTTTCCCCTCAGCTGTGGCTGATTGGCACCTAGCCACACCTGGTGTCAATCAGCCCGCTACAATGTGACCTCATCACACACGCACGGGTGTACGCTGGAGTGGATCCATGACTTTGGTGGGACTTTGGGGTCGTTGTCCTGGTGGAACGTCCAAGTGCGCCCGAGACCCAACCTCCGGGCTGATGATTTTAGGTTATCCTGAAGAATTTGGAGGTAAACCTCTGTGGAGGTTGCCCTCCCGTGGGTTACTCAGACCACCAAATACTGCTACGAGAGCCCAAACCAGGGTTATTTTGCTTTCCAGCAACTCTCTCCACCGTACAACCTCTCCCCTCCCGGCTGCTGTTTATACGGAATGACAGGTGATTAGACAACAAGGCCCACCTGGGCCATCCACGCACCTGTCGCTGACTTCGATGCCGGTCCTGGCACACCCCATTCCTGTCAGGCTTTCCCCTGCCAGTTTGTTTGTGTTTTAATTTTTCCTCTGCATTTGTCTTTGTTTCCTCTGTATGTGTAGTATTTCCTCTCAGCGCTCTTATTTTGTCTGTGCTCAGCAGCCTTAAAGGAGCCATACGTAATAATTTCATGTCAGGTCATCATTAAATGGCCCTGATATGTCAAAAGGCATGAATAAATCATGTTCTTTTTGAATACCTTTACAACTGATAACGATAGTTTAGCCGGGATATGTTCAATTTAAAAATTTGATTTTACAGCTACGAAATCTTGCTATTGTTATTAGGAAGTCCTATTATTTCCACACTTTTGACAAGTGATGCACCGAAAATTCAGTCGTCTTAGGTCCTAGGTCCTTTAATGTGTGCAGCAAGCTGTTGTTGATCTTTTTTCAGCCTGTTGTGGCCTGTGGTTATTTAGGGGAGCAGCACCGGCAGAAAGGTAATTAAACCGGATTGACAAACTGAACCGGAAAACCGGCCAAACTATTGGCACGCAGTTGGAGTCAGTTGTGTCAGTGAGGCAGCTGTGTCAAAAGCTGATATGTCAAAATGCATTAATAAATAATGTTGTTTTAGAATACGTCTAAAACTGATAACAGTAGTTCAGCCGGGATATGATCATTTCAAAATTACATTTACAGCCCCAAAATCTTGTTATTGTTTTCATTTCGATGCCTCCCCCTCCCCCGTTTGACCAATTAAAAAGTCTGTGAGTTTCACACCCAAGTTGCCAGTTACCTTTGTCGAGCTAGTGCCACTGGTAAAGTTACTAAACATGTCAGACATTGGTAAATCTAAAAGACCATTCTCAACTTATTCATGGCAAAGCCCTGAGCGTAGAGTCATCACAACAAAGTTTGACTACAGCACGGGTCGAGAAGAAAGCGACAAAGAGCGATCAGCAGAATTGATCAGGGACCTTACCTTACCTTACCAGAAATGCTTGTTTGGAATGTACACGGTTTTGCTGACAAGGAGCAGGGAGTGTTAAAAATGTATAATTGCAAGAATGCTGATGGTCAACATGCACACGAAAGCTATTCTGCACCAAGAATGGTAAATTTGAGACTTTTAAATGCTGCGTAATGGAGGTGCGACGTTTTAATTGACCTCAAAATACACTGGAACGGCTCGTTAAAATGTGCCTCGCCCTAGACAGGAGTACAGTGGAACCTGACCTGACTTGAACCGGTTCTTGAACATGGTTCATAAACAGAAAACTTTGTGTATGGAAGCACATTTCTCCACAAGAGACAAGGTAAACATGAATAGTGGGTTCACTGCCCAACGGTATAGAGCAGACCGTGGCAAAATACCGCCCGCGGGCAACATGCGACCCGTTCTGATTTTCAGTCCGGCCCGCCGGTCGTTCTACGTCATTTTTTTAAACTGTCGCCGCCATTATGATGTGCGGTGACGTTTCTAAATGACGGTAAGTCTTGAACGATTGAACATTTTTCAATGGTCGAAATCTGCCTTTTTGGGTGTTGTTGGAGTTATTGCGTTAATCTACGTCACAGCAGCTCAGACCAGGAACAAAGCAGATTAATTGATTGATTGATAGAAACTTGTATTAGTAGATTGCACAGTACAGTACATATTCCGTACAATCGTGAGATCGACAGGCGGATCGGTGCGGCGTCTTCAGTAATGCGGACGCTGTATTGATCCGTTGTGTTGAAGTAGGAGCTGAGCCGGAAGGCAAAGCTCTCGATTTACCGGTTGATCTACGTTCCCATCCTCACCTATGGTCATGAGCTTTGGGTTATGACCGAAAGGATAAGATCACGGGTACAGGCGGCCGAAATTAGTTTCCTCCACCGGGTTGCGGGGCTCTCCCTTAGAGATAGGGTGAGAAGCTCTGCCATCCGGGGGGAGCCAGATGAGGTGGTTCGGGCATCTGATCAGGATGCCACCCGAACGCCTCCCTAGGGAGGTGTTTAGGGCACTTCCAACTGGTAGGAGACCACGGGGAAGACCCAGGACACGTTGGGAAGACTATGTCTCCCGGCTGGTCTGGGAACACCTCGGGATCCCCCAGGAAGAGCTAGACGAAGTGGCTGGAGATAGGGAAGTCTGGGCTTCCCTGCTTGGAAGATGGATGGATGTAATGAATACCATTTATACACACGTACACATTGCCCCTCCCCCAGGACTCTGCGATGAAACGAGAAGGGTCCTAGTCAGGGAGGTGACCAAGAACCCGATGATCATTCTGTCAGAGCTACTGCATTCCTCTGTGGAGTGAGGACAACAATCTCTGCAGAACCAATTAGGTCTGTACGGTAGAGTGGTCGGACTGAAACCATTTCTTCATAAAAGTTTGCCAAAATGCACCTAAAAGACTCTCAGACCATGAGAAACAATATTCTCCTGATGTGGCAGCATCATGATGTGGGGTTGTTTTCCAGCGGTAGGAACTGGAAGACCACTCAGGATAGCAATGGTGATTGGGGGAGGATATCTTGAGCCTTCCGTGAATGGATGGCTAGACTTTACTTGACCAAGAATGGAGGAATTATGTGGTTTCAGTGCTGATACAAAAGGGAAACAAGAGGGAAACATCAAAGGACATTAAAAAGACCACAGAGCTGCCGCTTCAGAGGAACCATTTCTACATACAGTTACAAAAGCAAAACACAACAACAACAAAAATCTGTCCTGTTTTATGGTTTTGTCCTTTCATTTTCCCTTTTGTGCTGTTTTTTTTTTCTTCTCCTCAGTTCATTCTTCCTCGGCGAGGGGCGGAACGGACCATCTGGGCACACCTGCTGCTCATCAGTCCATGGACTACTTAGCATGCCTTGCCTGACCTCCAAGTCTGGGTATGTTTTTTTCACCTTTGTTTGTTACACTTTTCTATCCTCTTTGATCCCATTCTGTTATCTTTTTGTGAACTTTTCCTACGGTCAGTGTGTCCTAGGCCTTTGATGTTCCGGTTTATGGACTACGTAACATGGTGTGTGTTTCCACCTCATCAACTTGTGTTTGTATTTTGGACTTAATTTAAGACTTGTTCTGTTTTTTGGATTCCATCTTGCCTCCCGTCTCTTAGACTTGGACTTAGACTTCCTTTTATTGTCATTCAAATTTCAACGTAACACTACAAATAACAACAAAATGTTGTTGCATTAGCTTGTTGTAGTGCAGGATGAAAGAGCAATTAGGTGCAGATATAAATAAATAGATTACTGCACTTTTGCATATGCATCCATCCATAATAATAATAATAATAATAATAAAAAGATGATAAAAATAAATACAAATCCAAACTAGAACGGCCGAAAAGCTAGAACTAGTATCCATACATCTATGGAAAGGCTTTTTTATTTTTTTTATTTTTTTAAAGTAGGATTTTTAAGCCTTTTTTAAAAGCATCACAGTCTGTGGTACCCTCAGGTGGTCAGGGAGGGCGTTCCACAGACTGGGAGCGGCGGAGCAGAAAGCCCGGTTACCATAGTTCGTAGATTTGTCCTTGGAGGTTGGAGGAGGTTAGCCGGTGGAGGATTTGGGGGTGAGTAGTTATTTGAGGTACAAGGGGACATTTCCATGGAGGCGCTAGTGGGTTAGTAGGGAGACTTTGTTTTCGATACTGGGTGGAACCGGAAGCCAGGGAAGGGATTTGAGAGTTGGTGTGATATGGTCGTGTTTCGTAAATTGAGGGGATTATCATGATGCGTTCAAGAGTCTTACAGCCTGAGGGAAGAAGCTGTTACAGAACCTGGAGGTTCTTCTACGGAGGCTGCGGAACCTCTTTCTAGAGTCCAGCAGTGACAGCAGTCCTTGGTGGGGGTGAGAGGAGTCTCTGCAGATTTTCTGAGCCCTGGTCAGGCAGCGGCTTTTTGTGGGTGGGGTGTTGTTGATCACCCATTTGTGCCAATGCGTCCAAGTCTGGCATCAGTTTTGTTATAACAGTTTTCAAAACAGATTTTTGCTAAATTTTGATTCAATATTTGGCAAGCCAGATTAAAGGGACCAACGGGCCGTAGTTTGCCTACCCTTGGTCTGAACCCAGCTCTCGTTCCCTACTAGTGGGTGAACAATCCAAGGCTTAGCAGGGGGAGCCGACATCAAAGGATCAAAAAGCGGGGTTGCTTCCTGCCAAGAGGCTCCCTTCTTGGGATCTTCAGGTGGTCTTTATATTGTAGCATTTTTTTCTTATCCCAGCTTCGTTTGGATCCACAAAGAGCAAGTTCGCTGATCTGGGTTGATCTGTTTGGGCATGAAGACAAGGTAGTGTTCCTTCAACACAAATCCAACGTTGAAGCAACATGCTTTTGGACAACGTTTTGATCAATGTCGGGTTCTCATTATTTTCATCTGCCGCTTGTTCCGGACACACACCTGTTTTGTAATCACTGTCATTATTTAAGCCTGCCTTCTCCCGTCAGTCTGTCTGGCTTCGTAGTTTGTTTTCATACAACAAGTGACGGCTTGTGTTTTGCTGCTCGCTACCTGCTAGCTTCCACGCTAGGCTGTTTGTTTTCTAGCTCCCATGCTAGCTCTTTTGGTTTTGTCAAAGTCTGTTTTATTGCTTAAATAAATCATTTCCTACCTGCACGTTGTGTCCGAAGCCCGTCTGCATCCCTAGGAGAACAAAATCCGCACCACGATGCGAACAAGTCGTTACATAATCAATGTCAGGTTCTGACGTTGATTTGACAGTTGAATTTTGGTCATTTCCCAACACAAACATAACATTGAAACAACATGCTTTTTGAAGACGTTTATTCAATGTCAGGTTCCGACGTTGATTTGACCGTTGAATTTTGGTCATTTTCAAACACAAACACAACATTGAAACAACATGCTTTTTGAAGACGTTTATTCAATGTCAGGTTCCGACGTTGATGTGACCGTTGAATTTTGGTCATTTCCCAACACAAACATAACATTGAAACAACATGCTTTTTAACGACGTTTATTCAATGTCAGGTTCCGACGTTGATTTGACCATTGAATTTTGGTCATTTTATAACACAAATACAACATTGAAACAACATGCTTTTTGACAACGTTTATTCAATGTCAGGTTCCGACGTTGATTTGACCATTGAATTTTGGTCATTTTCTGACCAATATTCTACAACACAAACCTAACGTTGAAACAACATACTTTCTAATGACATTTATTCAATGTCAGGTTGTGACTTTAATTGGACCATTGAAATTTGGTCATTCCCTAACACAAATACAAAATTGAAACAATATTATTTTTGACGTTTATTCAATGTCAGGTTCTGACGTTGATGTGACCGTTGAATTTTGGTCATTTCCCAACACAAACACAACATTGAAACAACATGCTTTTTAACGACGTTTATTCAATGTCAGGTTCCGACGTTGATTTGACCATTGAATTTTGGTCATTTTCTGACCAATATTCTACAACACAAACCTAACGTTGAAACAACATACTTTCTAATGACATTTATTCAATGTCAGGTTGTGACTTTAATTGGACCATTGAAATTTGGTCATTCCCTAACACAAATACAAAATTGAAACAATATTATTTTTGACGTTTATTCAATGTCAGGTTCTGACGTTGATGTGACCGTTGAATTTTGGTCATTTCCCAACACAAACACAACATTGAAACAACATGCTTTTTAACGACGTTTATTCAATGTCAGGTTCCGACGTTGATTTGACCATTGAATTTTGGTCATTTCCCAACACAAATACAACATTGAAACAACATGCTTTTTGACAACGTTTATTCAATGTCAGGTTGTGACGTTGATTTGATCATTGAATTTTGGTCATTTCCCAACACAAACACAACATTGAAACAACATGCTTTTTGACAACGTTTATTCAATGTCAGGTTCTGACGTTGATTTGACCGTTGAATTTTGGTCATTTTTTAACACAAACACATCGTTGAAACAACATGCTTTTTGACAACATTTATTCAATGTCAGGTTCCAACGTTGATTTGACCATTGAATTTTGGTCATTTCCCAACACAAACACAACATTGAAACAACATGCTTTTTGACAACGTTTATTCAATGTCAGGTTCTGACGTTGATTTGACCATTGAATTTTGGTCATTTCCAACACAAACACAACATTGAAACAACATGCTTTTTGACAACATTTATTCAATGTCAGGTTCTGACGTTGATTTGACCATTGAATTTTGGTCATTTCCAACACAAACACAACATTGAAACAACATGCATTTTAACGACGTTTATTCAATGTCAGGTTCTGACGTTGATTTGACCATTGAATTTTGGTCATTTCCAACACAAACACAACATTGAAACAACATGCTTTTTGACAACGTTTATTCAATGTCAGGTTGTGACGTTGATTTGATCATTGAATTTTGGTCATTTCCCAACACAAACACAACATTGAAACAACATGCTTTTTGACAACGTTTATTCAATGTCAGGTTCTGACGTTGATTTGACCGTTGAATTTTGGTCATTTTTTAACACAAACACATCGTTGAAACAACATGCTTTTTGACAACATTTATTCAATGTCAGGTTCCAACGTTGATTTGACCATTGAATTTTGGTCATTTCCCAACACAAACACAACATTGAAACAACATGCTTTTTGACAACATTTATTCAATGTCAGGTTCTGACGTTGATTTGACCATTGAATTTTGGTCATTTCCAACACAAACACAACATTGAAACAACATGCATTTTAACGACGTTTATTCAATGTCAGGTTCCGACGTTGATTTGACTATTTAATTTTGGTCATTTTCTAACCAATATTCTACAACACAAATGCAACATTGAAACAACATACTTTCTGATGACGTTTATTCAATGTCCAGTTCCGACGTTGATTTGACCGTTGAATTTTGGTCATTTCCCAACACAAAAACAACATTGAAACAACATTCTTTTTGACAACGTTTATTCAATGTCTGGTTCCGACGTTGATTTGACCGTTGAATTTTGGTCATTTCCCAACACAAACACAACATTGAAACAACATTCTTTTTGACAACGTTTATTCAATGTCTGGTTCCGACGTTGATTTGACCGTTGAATTTTGGTCATTTCCCAACACAAACACAACATTGAAACAACATTCTTTTTGACAACGTTTATTCAATGTCTGGTTCCGACGTTGATTTGACCGTTGAATTTTGGTCATTTCCCAACACAAACACAACATTGAAACAACATACTTTCCGACGGCGTTTATTCTGAAATGTGGTCGTTCCCCCAAACCAACATGGTGGATCCAACGTCAGACACCAACGTCGTCTCAATTTACGAATACAACGATTTTCGGACCTCTACGTACAATCAACGTCATATCAACCTCTTGCGCCTGCACAATGCACAAATGCAAGGGCATTTTTTTTTTTTTT
>NC_084638.1:2080588-2103088 GCF_033978795.1 Nerophis ophidion
GCTCTACCACGGTATCGAGCACTATTCTCTGGATAATTCAATTAAGACATATATATATATATATATATATATATATATATATATATATATATATATATATATATATATATATATATACATACATACATATGTATATATATATGTGTGTGTATATATGTGACTATCTACAGTATATATATATATATATATATATATATATATATATATATGTATAGTCACAGTTTATATATATATATATATATATATATATATATATATATATATATATATATATATATATATATATATATTTTAACTTGGGTCGGATGTTGGACGCTGTATCCAGCCCGCGGGCCATAGTTTGGGGACCCTCAGGTTTAATCTTTAATTCAACGATCTCGTCTATAATCGGAATAAGGGCAAATATTATAGGAACGAAAAAAGTGAACAGTAAATGTGACAAATGAACACACCAACAACAAAATCATCCTATCACATAAGTCACAACAAAGTCAAAAGCCTGCCCTGGATATGATGATAACAACATCAAAACAGACTGATAATCCGATTTGGCATCTCCATTGTCGCTATTTGGATCGACCCCCCACCCCCCCACCCCCCCACCCCCCCTACAATGCACCCCCTTTATGTTTGTCAGACTCAAATTAACATGAGGCATGTCAAATAATATATATAATAATTGAAAACATCAGAAAATAGAATCATCACAAAAACAATCAGTATAATAACGTAAATAAATGCACAATTCATTTCATATATATATATGTATATATGTATATATTTAGTTTTTTTTCCCCAAAGTGCGCCATAAAAACCTTCTTGCTTGTTGCCATGTTTCACGCGCACTTCCGCCGCTGCTTCTCCTGCTGTGCTCGGCCGGCTTTGCACGCACATTCCACGTCACTATTCCACTTCAAAAATATATAAAAAAATATATATATATATTCTGTTTTAGCCAACGAGTATGCGTGGGTGCATGGATGCACACGGAAACTGGGCATGAAGATTTGTGGTAAGTTTTTTTTTTGTATACAGATATGTATATATATATATATGATATTTTTTTTATACAGGTACTGAGAAAACAGACACTTTTTTTCCCTTGCCCCCCCCCCCAAAATATTTAATTAAATAAACATAAATAAAATAAATTTAAATTAAATTTAAATAAATTAAATTAAATTAAATGTATTAAGAATGACATTCAAAACATGCAGTTAAGTGCCACTGAATTAAAAACAAAATACATAAAAATTGGTGAAAGTGGAAAGGTTCACATGTGTCATATAGTGTCTTTAATTTAGCGATGAAACTAATTATGCAACTCCAGGTCATGTCAAATTGTTTTTGTGTACCCCTAAGAATATATTTAAATTATTATTATTTTTTTTTTTTTCAAATATAAAATGTATTAAGTCATTAGATAGACGTTTTTCCCCTTCCCCCCCCCAAAAAAATAAAATGAAATTAAATACAACTAAATTAAAATAAATTGTATTTCATTAAATGAATTAAATTGAATTAATTTAAATTAAATAAAAATTGAATTACATTAAATTAAATAAGAATAAAATGAAAAATATACAGATAAGTGTCACTGAATAAAACAAAACAAATTAAATTTAATAAAATAAAATGACATTAAAGTAAATACAATTAAATAAAATAAAATAAAATAAAATAAGATAAAATAAAATAAAATTAAATTAAATACATACAGAGAAGTGTCACTGAACAAAACAAAAAAAAAAGAATTGAGGGAAGTGGAGAGGTTTATTGTCAACAGTGAGTTTGTCCTATAGTCTCTTTAATTTAGCTATGTCACTAATCATGCAACCCCAAAACAAATCCAAAATTGTTTGTGTGCCCCTCAGATTACATAATGTATCTATTTGTATGTATTTTTATTTTTTTAATAATATTAAGCATAATACAGGTACTGAGAAAACAGACACTTTTTTTTCCCTTTCCCCCCAAAAATAAAGTCAAATTAAATTAAATACAATTAAATTTAAATCAATTAATTTAAATTGTATGTAATTAAATATATTAAATTGAATTAAGTTAAATCAAACAAAATTTGAATTACATTTCATTAAATATGAATACAATCAAAAACATACATATAAGTGTCACTGACTAAAACAAAACAAAATAAATTAAATTAAATTAAATACATACCCGCCTTCCGCCCGATTGTAGCTGAGATAGGCGCCAGTCCCCCCCGCGACCCTGAAAGGGAATAAGCGGTAGAAAATGGATGGATGGATGGAATACATACAGAGAAGTGTCACTGAATAATAATAAAAAAATAATTGAATTAGGTGGAGCGGTTTATTAACAGTGAGTTTGTCCAATAGTCTCTTTAATTTAACTATGTTATTAATCATACAACCCCAAAACAAATCCAAAATTATGTGTGTACACCTCACATCAAATGATTTATTTATTTGTATTTATTTTTTATTTTTTAATAATATTTATTTATTCATTTAATATGGAAATTATAATACAGGCACTGAGAAAACAGCCACTTTTTTGTTTTGTTTTTTTGTCCGCCCCGCCCCAATAAATTTCAAAATAAAATAAATAAAAAATACTTTTTTTTTTTAAATTATCGAAAAATAATACCAGTAAAATACTAACACCCTTCGTCCAACATTTCAGTCCCAGTGGGGTAACGATTCTTCACCACAAGCAGATAGACAATCACAATAACTGACTAAAAGAATAAAAAAAACAAGGTCACACCAAAAATAAAAAATCCCCAACAAACAGAAAAGTGTCGCTGGATACAAACACCAACAAAAACAAACAAAAACAAAATGTTGTAAGTATTAAATTGTCTCTAGATCTACGAAAAACATGAGGGTTTTTTAGCCATGGGGAGGCCTTGGGGGCAAACTGTGATTTTTCCACTCCAACAGAGCGATTAATCATGCAAAAGTCTGCTTTTTTTTATTTTTGGTGGAATTCTAAAATTAGTTAATTCTGCACAAAATTGAGTGTTTTAAAAAAATAATAATAATAATAATTAAAAAAAATATTCGTGTATATGCGCACCTTCTGGCTGATAGTCCGTGCGTGGTTGTGCGCATGCGTGCAGGATCTCAACCCAGCCGGGGAGGGAAAGTGTCAGAGTGGGTTTTCGTCTTCTGAAGGTCAGTGGACATGGACATTCGCCCCCCCCCCCTTGGCCGCGATGACGCCCGCAGGACACAAACCTGTCTTTTCCACTTTCCTTCACGGAAAATGTTTTTTTTCACACGCACGATCCAAGCAAGAACGCGAAATATTGGGTTATTTTTGCTCGCAGGCCTTGTGAGGCCTTTTTTTCCCCCCCCCCACCAGAACCAATCAGCGTGCAGGACCATATAAGGTCATGTTCCGGGGATTCTTCATTAAACCCACTTTGTGGGCGTGTCGCGCAATAGGAGGGGGTGTGGTCTATTCTATATATAGGCCTCCATGGGAAATAGTCTTAATGATGCAACGCTGACACAATAACTATTATTTTTTTGTTTTTGTTATTATTATTATAAATATTTGCGCATGCGTAGGGGATGGAGATGTTTGGTGACACGTCCCCCTGCAACACTTTAGGGTTCCTGCAGAAGAACAACAGCCTGGAGGAGAAAGGGAGGCTGGGGCAGAAGAACCTGCTGTCCTGCGACAACAGTGACCGGGACGCCCGGTTCCGACGCACCGAGACCGACTTTTCCAACCTGTTCGCCCGGGGTGAGAACCATGCACCATCATCATCATCATCATCATCATATAAGTGCATCAGACATTACAAATATTGCACCTTTTGTAAGGCAAGGATGCATAACCATGTGATTACTCCCAGCCAATCAGAGGCCATGAAAAAATTTTATTTTTTTAATTCTTAATATTATAACGTGAATAAAATATTGGATTATTACAAAAAAATACGGCGATGTGCAGATTAATCACAAATTATTTATTGAATTTAAAAAAAATTCTTAATAATAAAAGCGTGAATTTTGCTATAATTAGGGCTGTCAAAATAATGAGTCAATTGATTTAAAAAATACTGCATTAATAACAAACTGAAAGACAATCAGATACATTTTTCATAATGTGGCATTGTTATATCAGAATTAGAGCTGTCAAAAATAGCGAGTTAACTCGTGTGATTAATCACAAAAATCCCCACATTAATTGCTAAAAAGATTAATCACCAATTATATAATGAAATGTGATTATATAATTATTTTTAAATTGATTTCTTCCTAATAATATGGCATTAATTATGTCATAATTAGGGCTGTCTTCTTAATAATAAAACGTGAATTTTGCTATAATTAGGGCTGTGAAAATAATTAGTTAATTGATTAGATTAATCACCAAAAAATACTGCATTAATCACATATACTGAAAGACAATTAGATCATGGTTAAATGTTTTTCTTCATAATAATATAACATGAATAAATGGGGCTGTCAAAAATATTGGATTATTACAAAAAAATACGACAAAGCGCCGATTAATCACAAATTATTTAATGAATTTAAATGTTTTTTTTCTTACTAATAAAAACGTGAATTTTGCTATAATTAGGGCTGTCAAAATAATGAGTTCATTGATGAATAAAAAATACTGCAATAATAACAAATGATATACTGAAAGACAATCAGATAAATGTTTCATAATGTGGTATTGTTATATCAGAATTAGAAATGTCAAAAAATAGCGAGTTAACTCGTGTGATTAATCACAAAAATCCCCACATTAATTGCTAAAAAGATTAATCACCAATTATATAATGAAATGTGATTATATAATTATTTTAAATGGTTTTCTTCTTAATAATATGGCATTAATCATGTTATAATTAGGGCTGTCTTCTTAATAATAAAACAGGAATTTTGCTATAATTAGGGCTGTGAAAATAATGAGTTAATTGATGGGATTAATCACAAAAAAAATACTGCATTAATCACATATACTGAAAGACAATTAGATCATGGTTAAATGTTTTTCTTCATAATAATATTACATGAATAAATGGGGCTGTCAAAAATATTGGATTATTACAAAAAAATACGACAAAGCGCCGATTAATCACAAATTATTTAATGAATTTAAATGGTTTTTTTTCTTACTAATAAAAATGTGAATTTTGCTATAATTAGGGCTGTCAAAATAATGAGTTAATTGATAATTAAAAAAATACTGCATTAATAACAAACTGAAAGACAATCAGATAAATGTTTCATAATGTGGTATTGTTATATCAGAATTAGAAATGTCAAAAAATAGCGAGTTAACTCGTGTGATTAATCACAAAAATCCCCACATTAATTGCTAAAAAGATTAATCACCAATTATATAATGAAATGTGATTATATAATTATTTTAAATGGTTTTCTTCTTAATAATATGGCATTAATCATGTTATAATTAGGGCTGTCTTCTTAATAATAAAACAGGAATTTTGCTATAATTAGGGCTGTGAAAATAATGAGTTAATTGATGGGATTAATCACAAAAAAAATACTGCATTAATCACATATACTGAAAGACAATTAGATCATGGTTAAATGTTTTTCTTCATAATAATATTACATGAATAAATGGGGCTGTCAAAAATATTGGATTATTACAAAAAAATACGACAAAGCGCCGATTAATCACAAATTATTTAATGAATTTAAATGGTTTTTTTTCTTAGTAATAAAAACGTGAATTTTGCTATAATTAGGGCTGTCAAAATAATGAGTTAATTGATCATTTAAAAAATACTGCATTAATAACAAACTGAAAGACAATCAGATAAATGTTTCATAATGTGGTATTGTTATATCAGAATTAGAACCGTCAAAAATAGCGAGTTAACTCGTGTGATTAATCACAAAAATCCCCACATTAATTGCTAAAAAGATTAATCACCAATTATATAATGAAATGTGATTATATAATTATTTTAATGGTTTTCTTCTTAGTAATATGGCATTAATTATGTTATAATAAAATATTGGATTATTAGAAAAAAATATGGCGATGCGCAGATTAATCACAAATTATTCAAGGAATTAAAAAAAAAATCTTAATAATAAAAATGTGAATTTTGCTATAATTAGGGCTGTCAAAATAATGAGTTAATTGATCATTAAAAAAATACTGCATTAATAACAAACTGAAAGACAGTCAGATAAATGTTTCATAATGTGGTATTGTTATATCAGAATTAGAACCGTCAAAAATAGCGAGTTAACTCGTGTGATTAATCACAAAAATCACCACATTAATTGCTAAAAAGATTAATCACCAATTATATAATGAAATTGGATTTTATGATTATTTTAAATGGTTTTCTTTTTAATAATATGGTATTAATTATGTCATAATTAGGGCTGTCTTCTTAATAATAAAACGTGAATTTTGCTATAATTAGGGCTGTGAAAATAATTAGTTAATTGATTAGATTAATCACCATAAAAATACTGCATTAATCACATATACTGAAAGACAATTAGATCCTGGTTAAATGTTTTTCTTCATAATAATATAACATGAATAAATGGGGCTGTCAAAAATATTGGATTATTACAAAAAAATATGGCAATGCGCAGATTAATCACAAATTATTTAATGAATTTAAATGTTTTTTTTCTTACTAATAAAAACGTGAATTTTGCTATAATTAGGGCTGTCAAAATAATGAGTTAATTGATAAATAAAAAATACTGCAATAATAACAAATTATATACTGAAAGATCAGATAAATGTTTCATAGTGTGGTATTGTTATATCAGAATTAGAAATGTCAAAAAATAGCGAGTTAACTCGTGTGATTAATCACAAAAATCACCACATTAATTGCTAAAAAGATTAATCACCAATTATATAATGAAATGTGATTATATAATTATTTTAATGGTTTTCTTCTTAGTAATATGGCATTAATTATGTTATAATAAAATATTGGATTATTAGAAAAAAATACGGCGATGCGCAGATTAATGACAAATTATTTAATGAATTTAAAAAAAAATTCTTAATAATGAAAACGTGAATTTTGCTATAATTAGGGCTGTCAAAATAATGAGTTAATTGATTAAAAAAAATACTGCATTAATAACAAACTGAAAGACAATCAGATAAATGTTTCATAATGTGATATTGTTATATCAGAATTAGAGCTGTCAAAAATAGCGAGTTAACTCGTGTGATTAATCACAAAAATCCCCACATTAATTGCTATAAGATTAATCACCAATTATATAATGAAATGTGATTATATAATTATTTTTAAATTGATTTCTTCCTAATAATATGGCATTGATTATGTTATAATTAGGCCTGTCCGCTTAATAATAAAACAGGAATTTTGCTGTAATTAGGGCTGTCAAAATAATGAGTTAATTGTTAATTAAAAAAATACTGCATTAATAACAAACTGAAAGACAATCAGATAAATGTTTCATAATGTGGTATTGTTATATCAGAATTAGAACCGTCAAAAATTGCGAGTTAACTTGTGTGATTAATCACAAAAATCACCACATTAATTGCTAAAAAGATTAATCACTAATTATATAATGAAATTGGATTTTATGATTATTTTAAATGGTTTTCTTTTTAATAATATGGTATTAATTATGTCATAATTAGGGCTGTCTTCTTAATAATAAAACGGGAATTTTGCTATAATTAGGGCTGTCAAAATAATGAGTTAATTGATGGGATTAATCACCAAAAAATACTGCATTAATCACATATACTGAAAGACAATTAGATCATGGTTAAATGTTTTTCTTCATAATAATATAACATGAATAAATGGGGCTGTCAAAAATATTGGATTATTACAAAAAAATACGACAATGCGCAGATTAATCACAAATTATTTAATGAATTTAAATGTGTTTTTTTCTTACTAATAAAAACGTGAATTTTGCTATAATTAGGGCTGTCAAAATAATGAGTTCATTGATAATTAGAAAAAATACTGCATTAATAACAAGTGATATACTGAAAGACAATCAGATAAATGTTTCATAATGTGGTATTGTTATATCGGAATTAGAAATGTCAAAAAATAGCGAGTTAACTCGTGTGATTAATCACAAAAATCACCACATTAATTGCTAAAAAGATTAATCACCAATTATATAATGAAATGTGATTATATAATTATTTTAAATGGTTTTCTTCTTAATAATATGGCATGAATCATGTCATAATTAGGGCTGTCTTCTTAATAATAAAACGTGAATTTTGCTATAATTAGGGCTGTGAAAATAATTAGTTAATTGATTAGATTAATCACCAAAAAAAATACTGCATTAATCACATATACTGAAAGACAATTAGATCATGGTTAAATGTTTTTCTTCATAATAATATAACATGAATAAATGGGGCTGTCAAAAATATTGGATTATTACAAAAAAATACGACAAAGCGCCGATTAATCACAAATTATTTAATGAATTTAAATGGTTTTTTTTCTTACTAATAAAAATGTGAATTTTGCTATAATTAGGGCTGTCAAAATAATGAGTTAATTGATAATTAAAAAAATACTGCATTAATAACAAACTGAAAGACAATCAGATAAATGTTTCATAATGTGGTATTGTTATATCAGAATTAGTACTGTCAAAAATAGCGAGTTAACTCGTGTGATTAATCACAAAAATCCCCACATTAATTGCTAAGAAGATTAATCACCAATTATATAATGAAATGTGATTATATAATTATTTTAAATGGTTTTTTTCTTAATAATATGGCATTAATCATGTTATAATTAGGGCTTTCTTCTTAATAATAAAACGGGAATTTTGCTATAATTAGGGCTGTCAAAATAATGAGTTAATCGATGGGATTAATCACCAAAAAATACTGCATTAATCACATATACTGAAAGACAATTAGATCCTGGTTAAATGTTTTTCTTCATAATAATATTACATGAATAAATGGGGCTGTCAAAAATATTGGATTATTACAAAAAAATACGGGAATGTGTGGATTAATCACAAATTATTTAATGAATTTAAATGTGTTTTTTTACTACTAATAAAAACGTGAATTTTGCTATAATTAGGGCTGTCAAAATAATGAGTTCATTGATAATTAGAAAAAATACTGCATTAATAACAAACTGAAAGACAATCAGATAAATGTTTCATAATGTGGTATTGTTATATCAGAATTAGAAATGTCAAAAAATAGCGAGTTAACTCGTGTGATTAATCACAAAAATCCCCACATTAATTGCTAAAAAGATTAATCACTAATTATATAATGAAATGTGATTATATAATTATTTTAAATGGTTTTCTTCTTAATAATATGGCATTAATTATGTTATAATTAGGGCTGTCTTCTTAATAATAAAACGTGAATTTTGCTATAATTAGGGCTGTCAAAATAATGAGTTAATTGATGGGATTAATCACCCAAAAAATACTGCATTAATCACATATACTGAAAGACAATTAGATCCTGGTTAAATGTTTTTCTTCATAATAATATAACATGAATAAATGGGGCTGTCAAAAATATTGGATTATTACAAAAAAATACGGCAATGCGCCGATTAATCACAAATTATTTAATGAATTTAAATGTTTTTTTTCTTACTAATAAAAACGTGAATTTTGCTATAATTAGGGCTGTCAAAATAATGAGTTCATTGATAATTAGAAAAAATACTGCATTAATAACAAGTGATATACTGAAATACAATCAGATAAATGTTTCATAATGTGGTATTGTTATATCAGAATTAGAAATGTCAAAAAATAGCGAGTTAACTCGTGTGATTAATCACAAAAATCACCACATTAATTGCTAAAAAGATTAATCACTAATTATATAATGAAATGTGATTATATAATTATTTTAAATGGTTTTCTGTTTAATAATATGGCATTAATTATGTCATAATTAGGGCTGTCTTCTTAATAATAAAACGTGAATTTTGCTATAATTAGGGCTGTGAAAATAATGAGTTAATTGATGGGATTAATCACAAAAAAAATACTGCATTAATCACATATACTGAAAGACAATTAGATCATGGTTAAATGTTTTTCTTCTTCATAATATAGTATTATTTCAGAATTAGAACTTCAAAAATAGCGGGTTAACTCGTGTGATTAATCACTTAAATTGTCACATTAATTGGTAAGAGGCTTCATCAACAATTATATAATGAAAGATAATCAAATCATGACTTAAAATGTTGTATTCTTCTTAATAATAACGAGTTAACTCATGTGATTAATCACAACATATTTCACATTAATCACCATGCAAATTAATCACAAATGATATAACGTAAGACAATTTTATAATTATTTTGAATGTTGTTTTTTTTTCGTCTTAAAAATATGGTGTTGTTATATCAGAATTAGAACCGTCAAAAATAGCGAGTTAACTCGCGTGATTAATCACAAAAATCACCACATTAATTGCTAAGAAGATTAATCACCAATTATCTAATGAAACATAACTAAATCATTATTTAAAATGTTTTCGTTTTTAATAATATGATATTAATAATGTTATAATCAGGGCCGTCAAAAAACATGTTAACTCATGTGATTAATCACAACAAATATCACATGAATTACTAAGAAGATTAAGTTTAAGACTGCCTATAGTTTCTCTTGTTATATTCTTATTTTACTGTCATATTTTTATTCGCATTGTTGCTTTCTTTTTTTTCCGTATTGTAATATTTTTCCATTTTGTTTCCATTTATTTGTTTCCAAGATTAATCACCAATTATATGGTGAAATATGATCACATCATTATTTTAAATGGTTTTCTTCTTGATAAGATTAATAATAACGAGTTAACTCATTTGATTAATTACAACAAATATCATCACCGTCTCTAATTATTTTTGAGAGGTATTTTTCCTAAAAAAACAAAACATATTCTCCAAAAATTGTTCACATTTCCAATCATGAAAATGTTTAAATAGACCTAAATTATCAATGCTCTTGGGTATTTGATCATTTCTGATTAATCGCACAAGTTAACTCACAATTTTTGACAGTTCTAAATCTGATATAATAATACCTTATTATTAAGAAGAAAAAAAACATTTAAAATAATGATATATTTGTCTTTCATTATATCATTTGTGATGAATTTGCCTGGTGATTCATGTGATATTTTTTGTGATTAATCACACGAGTTAACTCATCATTTTTTACCACCCCTTATTATAACATTATGAATACCATATTATTGTCACGTCTATGGGATCATGTTTTGTTTTGGTCATGTTCGGTTTTTACTTTTTTCATTTTGAACAATCAGTTCCTGTTTTTTTCACCATAGCAACTCATTAGTTTTCACCTTGTCCTCATGTCTCACACCTGTTTGCACTAATCACGTCCATTATTTAAACCTGTGGTTGCCAGGTGGTCAGCCTGGTGACTTTACCTCAACTCCCTTTATGCCATAGTTTCCTTCCTTTCCATTCCACGTAAGTTTTTGGTGGTTTTTTTTATGTCAGTTATTGAGTTTTTGTTGTTGTTGTTGTTCATAGTCATGCCATAGTGCTAGTTTTTGTTGTATAGCCAAGTTTTGTACTTCCACCCTCGAGCGCGCCTTTTGTTTGCTTCCTTTTTGTAGTTTGTTCGTTTAAGAAATAAAGGATGTACTTACATTCACGTCTTGCTCGTGCCAACTTTCCTTTGCCTCGGAAAAAACCAACCACCTCATAGTCCAAGTCTGACGATTATTAAGAAAAAATCATTTTAAATAATAATATTATTATCTTTCATTATATAATATGCGATTAATCTTCTTAGCAAATAACGTGGTATTGTTTGTGATTAATCACATGAGTTAACTCGTTATTTTTGACAGTTCTAATTCTGATACAATGATACCTCATTATTAAGAAGAAACATTTTTTTTAATTTATATAATTGTCTTTCCTTATATAATTTGTGATTAATTTGCCTGCTGATAGATGTGATATTTGTTGTGATTAATCACATGAGTTAACTTCTTATTTTTGCCAGCACTAATTAAAACACAATTAATGCCATATTGTTAAGAAGAAACCCATTTTAAATAATGATGTAATCATTTTTCAATATATAATTGGTGATTAATCTTCTTAGCATTTAATATGGTAATTTTTGTGACTAATCGCACAAGTTAACTAGCTATTTTTGATGGTTTTAATTCTGATTTAATAATACCATATTATTAAGAAAAAAAAATGTGTTTTAATAATATAATTGTCTTTCATTCTATCAATTGTGTTTAATTTTCCTGGTGATTAATGTGATATATTTGTTGTGATTAATCACAGCGTGTATCGTGGCCCCTGATTGGCTCAGCCCCAGGCAGCATTACCATATTGGACTAAAAGTGTCCAAAATGTGTTATTCCTTGTTTATAGGGCTCTCATAATGTTCACAATAATAAATTTGAGTATTTTCTAGGAAAATATTCGATTTATAATTAGTGACCCCTTCATAAACAGACCAAAATATGTTATTTCTTCTTTAAAGGGCTCTCATAATGGTCACAATAATAAAGTTGAGTATGTTCTAGGAAAATATTAGATTTATAATTAGTGACCCCTTCATAACTTGACCAAAATATGTTATTTCTTCTTTAAAGGGCTCTCATAATGGTCACAATAATAAAGTTGAGTATGTTCTAGGAAAATATTAGATTTCTAATTAATGACCCCTTCATAAACAGACCGAAATATGTTATTTCTTCTTTAAAGGGCTCTCATAATGGTCACAATAATAAAGTTGAGTATGTTCTATGAAAATATTAGATTTCTAATTAATGACCCCTTCATAAACAGACCGAAATATGTTATTTCATCTTTAAAGGGCTCTCATAATGGTCACAATAATAAAGTTGAGTATGTTCTATGAAAACATTAAATTTCTAATTAATGACCCCTTCATAAACAACCGAAATATGTTATTTCTTCTTTAAAGGGCTCTCATAATGGTCACAATAATAAAGTCGAGTATGTTCTATGAAAATATTAGATTTCTAATTAATGACCCCTTCATAAACAGACAAAAATATGTTATTTCTTCTTTAAAGGGCTCTCATAGTGTTCACAATAATAAAGTTGAGTATGTTCTATGAAAATATTTGATTTCTAATTAATGACCCCTTCATAAACAGACCAAAAAATGTTATTTCTTCTTTAAAGGGCTCACATAACATTCACAATAATAAAGTTTAAGTATATTCTAGAAAAATATTTGGTTTCTAATTAATGACCCCTTCATAACTTGACCAAAATGTTATTTCTTCTTTAAAGGGCTCTCATAATGGTCACAATAATAAAGTCGAGTATGTTCTATGAAAATATTAGATTTCTAATTAATGACCCCTTCATAAACAGACCGAAATATGTTATTTCATCTTTAAAGGGCTCTCATAATGGTCACAATAATAAAGTTGAGTATGTTCTAGGAAAATATTCGATTTATAATTAGTGACCCCTTCATAAACAGACCAAAATATGTTATTTCTTCTTTAAAGGGCTCTCATAATGTTGACAATAATAAAGTTGAGTATGTTCTAGGAAAATATTCGATTTATAATTAGTGACCCCTTCATTAACAGACCAAAATATGTTATTTCTTCTTTAAAGGGCTCTCATAGTGTTCACAATAATAAAGTTGAGTATGTTCAATGAAAATATTAGATTTCTAATTAATGACCCCTTCATAAACAGACAAAAATATGTTATTTCTTCTTTAAAGGGCTCTCATAATGGTCACAATAATAAAGTCGAGTATGTTCTATGAAAATATTAGATTTCTAATTAATGACCCCTTCATAAACAGACAAAAATATGTTATTTCTACTTTAAAGGGCTCTCATAGTGTTCACAATAATAAAGTTGAGTATGTTCTATGAAAATATTTGATTTCTAATTAATGACCCCTTCATAAACAGACCAAAAAATGTTATTTCTTCTTTAAAGGGCTCACATAACATTCACAATAATAAAGTTTAAGTATATTCTAGAAAAATATTTGGTTTCTAATTAATGACCCCTTCATAACTTGACCAAAATGTTATTTCTTCTTTAAAGGGCTCTCATAATGGTCACAATAATAAAGTCGAGTATGTTCTATGAAAATATTAGATTTCTAATTAATGACCCCTTCATAAACAGACCGAAATATGTTATTTCATCTTTAAAGGGCTCTCATAATGGTCACAATAATAAAGTTGAGTATGTTCTAGGAAAATATTCGATTTATAATTAGTGACCTCTTCATAAACAGACCAAAATATGTTATTTCTTCTTTAAAGGGCTCTCATAATGTTGACAATAATAAAGTTGAGTATGTTCTAGGAAAATATTCGATTTATAATTAGTGACCCCTTCATTAACAGACCAAAATATGTTATTTCTTCTTTAAAGGGCTCTCATAGTGTTCACAATAATAAAGTTGAGTATGTTCAATGAAAATATTAGATTTCTAATTAATGACCCCTTCATAAACAGACAAAAATATGTTATTTCTTCTTTAAAGGGCTCTCATAATGGTCACAATAATAAAGTCGAGTATGTTCTATGAAAATATTAGATTTCTAATTAATGACCCCTTCATAAACAGACCAAAATATGTTATTTCTTCTTTGAAGGGCTCTCATAGTGTTCACAATAATAAAGTTGAGTATGTTCTATGAAAATATTAGATTTCTAATTAATGACCCCTTCATAAACAGACCAAAAAATGTTATTTCTTCTTTAAAGGGCTCACATAACATTCACAATAATAAAGTTTAAGTATATTCTAGAAAAATATTTGGTTTCTAATTAATGACCCCTTCATAACTTGACCAAAATGTTATTTCTTCTTTAAAGGGCTCTCATAATGGTCACAATAATAAAGTCGAGTATGTTCTATGAAAATATTAGATTTCTAATTAATGACCCCTTCATAAACAGACCGAAATATGTTGTTTCTTCTTTAAAGGGCTCTCATAACGTTCACAATAATAAAGTTGAGTATGTTCTAGGAAAATATCAGATTTCTAATTAATGACCCCTTCATAAACAGACTAAAATATGTTATTTCTTCTTTAAAGGGCTCCCATAACGTTCACAATAATAAAGTTGAGTATGTTCTATGAAAATATTTGATTTCCAATTAATGACCCCTTCATAAACAGACCAAAATATGTTATTTCTTCTTTGAAGGGCTCTCATAGTGTTCAAAATAAGAAAGTTGAGTATGTTCTATGAAAATATTTGATTTCTAATTAATGACCCCTTCATAAACAGACCAAAAAATTTTATTTCTTCTTTAAAGGGCTCCCATAACGTTCACAATAATAAAGTTTAAGTATGTTCTAGAAAAATATTTGGTTTCTAATTAATGACCCCTTCATAACTTGACCAAAATGTTATTTCTTCTTTAAAGGGCTCTCATAGTGTTCACAATAATAAAGTTGAGTATGTTCTATGAAAATATTAGATTTCTAATTAATGACCCCTTCATAAACGTAAAAAAAACTGTCAAAGGTGTCTACCATTCGCCCTTCCCCAGACTTGCTGCCCGCCAAAAACGGAGAAGAGCCGACCATGCAGTTTTTGCTGGAGGTGGTCGACATCCTCACCAACTACGTGAAGAAGACCTTCGACCGCTCCACCAAGGTGCTGGACTTCCACCACCCACATCAGCTCCTGGAGGGCATGGAGGGCTTCAACCTGGAGCTGTCCGACCAGCCCGAGTCCCTGGAGCAGATCCTGGTGGACTGCAGGGACACGCTCAAATATGGCGTCCGTACCGGTAAGGGGACAAAAACATATATTTTACAGTCCATGTTTGGGAACGTATTAACACAATTTCAACACCCGGGATCTGCTTGCAGCCCCATGGCTATATTTACCGCCCCCATGGTAATGACGCCCTCCTCCTGCTCGCTCATCCGACTTATTAAAGCAAGTGTTGCCTGAGGGCGGCTTGACACGGCCTGTTTGCAGCGGTTAAAACGTTACGGCGCCTAAACTGTCCCGTGGGATTTATCCCGCACGTCCGCGTCCTCGCATTTAACTCGGGTTTGCTCGCCAGCCCAAGCACAGGTGAGGAGCACCCGGGAGCTGTCCGTGGTGCTGAAACCACAATACTGTACAGCAGGGAGGTTTGAACCTCTTATTACATCCATCCATCCATCCATTTTCTCCCTTTTAGGGGGGCAGGGGTGTGGGGGTGGGGGGTTTACATGCTTTTTTGATTTCTCTTTGCTATTTGGACTTATCGGACCCTAATTAGAATAAAAACTAAAGAATCATCTTTTGATATGATCTACTTAGTCCATAAGTACACAAATGTGTACTTCATGTTTAGTGCCATGCTATTTCTTTTTTTTTTACACCTTTTCTCCCTAAATTCCATTGTATGTTATACTTTTCCGGCACCACCAGTTGGCAGAAGATGTCAGGTTCAAACACTGACGACATCTATTAAACAGACAAGAAGCAAGGAATCATGCAGAGACAGAGTTCAATATAGCTCATGAGGAGAACGTATGGCGCTGAACACTTTGTCACAGTCTCGCCCTGCCCTCTAAGGTTCAGCTCCCGCGTCTCTCTTTTTGTTCAGAGTTCCATAGTCAACATCACTGACTCCGCCTCTAAAAGGAGTGGTCACATATATTATGCAAAGCAGGTCCAGGACGCACAGTACGTGATGGAATGAGCCGGGGGCCTGGTGATTTCGCCTTGTCCCCGCTTCGTCCGCGTGTTGTCGTCTTATCTTCGTTGAGGTCCTTGAAGTCTCTGTATCGTCCGCGTGCTGTCATCTTGTGTTCGTTGAGGTCCTTGAAGTCCTCGACTGTTAGCGGGCTAAAAAAAAGATAACATCTGCGGCTGAGGCCACCACCTCAGACAAGAAGTTTTGTCCTTGCATAGATTAGAAAAAGTCTAACTTGAGCACAGTAGCTGATAACTAAAGCAACGGACTTTAAGCATACTTAAGTGTGATAATATATACATAATTATTCTAACAATAAGTGTCCACATAAGTGGCCATAAGACCCCAGTTCAGTAGTGTACTCTAGAGCGATGATGATCAGTTTGTGACACGACTGCAGGAATGTCCACCAGAGCTGTTGCCTGTGAATCGAATGTTCATTTCTCTACCACAAACTGTCTCCAAAGGCATTTCTGAGAATTTGGCAGGACATCCAACCGGCCTCAGAACTGTAGACATGCTTACCAACACTCCCGATTTTCCCAGGATATTCCCGAATTTCACTGCCCCTCCCGAAAATCTCCCAGGGCAACAATTCTCCCGAATTTCTCCAGATTTCCACTCGGACAACAATATTGGGGGCGTGACTTAAAGGCACTGCCTTTAGCGTCCTCTCTCACCTAAAAAAGGAGACTGCTATATATGTCTCCGTTATCCATAGCTTTATCTATAAACCATAAAGTAGGCAAGCACGGTGCTATTTCTCAGCGTTTGTTTACTCCGTTAATACACATTAAGACACACAACATCCGGATTTCCATCATGCATTGCTTCAAAACGACGGCAAGTAGTAATGTCCAAAAAAACACAACAGAGACGAAGCAGAAGAACGAATACGAAACATGGTGACGACGAGTAAGAAGAAGAAGTACGCTTTGCAAGATCCAAAATGGTCGGTAAAAAATAATAATTTCAGTTCATCCAGGACAGCTCGAGGGGGAAGGAGTGTTTCTTTCAACGATTAAATCGTGGGATCAACTTCAGATTTAGCCGTCGATATTAATCTTATAGGTAAGTCACATGTTCAACACGTGAGTATACATTGGAGTTCCCCAGGACGCTTTGGTCCCCCATCGACTCCCTTTCATATCGGCCATTTTTCGATGTGCTGTAAATCTGTTAATGAAGGGCGTGGCGTGCGGACCTGTCGCTAATCTCGAAGCCGGTCCCGGCGCATTCCACTTTGCTGCAGGTCCGCAGGCCACGCCCCTCACACTGTTATTTTATAACGCTTTTTGATGCAGTTCCGCCTTCGTCCAGCTCTTCCCGGGGGATCCCGAGGCGTTCCCAGGCCAGCCGGGAGACATAGTCTTCCCAACGTGTCCTGGGTCTTCCCCGTGGCCTCCTACCGGTTGGACGTGCCCTAAACACCTCCCTAGGGAGGCGTTCGGGTGGCATCCTCATCTGGCTCCGCTCGATGTGAAGGAACAGTGGCTTTACTTTGAGTTCCTCCCGGATGGCAGAGCTTCTCACCCTATCTCTAAGGGAGAGACCCGCCACCCGGTGGAGGAAACTCATTTCGGCCGCTTGTACCCGTGATCTTGTCCTTTTGGTCATAACCCAAAGCTCATGACCGTAGGTGAGGATGGGAGCGTAGATCGACCGGTAAATCGAGAGCTTTGCCCTCCGGCTCAGCTCCTTCTTTACCACAACTGATCGGTACAACGTCCGCATTACTGAAGACGCCGCACCGATCCGCCTGTCGATCTCACCATCCACTCTTCCCCCACTCGTGAACAAGACTCCTAGGTACTGGAACTCCTCCACTTGGGGCAGGGTCTCCTCCCCAACCCGGAGATGTCACTCCACCTTTTTCCGGGCGAGAACCATGGACTCGGACTTGGAGGTGCTGATTCTCATCCCGGTCGCTTCGCACTCGGCTGCGAACCGATCCAGTGAGAGCTGGAGATCCTGGCCAGATGAAGCCACATCATCTGCAAAAGCAGAGACCTAATCCCGCAGCCACCAAACGCCTTGACTGCGCCTAGAAACTCTGTCCATAAAAATTTTGAACAGAATCAGTGACAAAGGGCAGCCTTGGCGGAGTCCAACCCTCTCTGGAAACGGGTCCGACTTACTGCCGGCAATGCGGACCAAGCTCTGACACTGATCATACAGGGAACGGATCGCCACAATCAGACAGTCCGATACCCCATACTCTCTGAGCACTCCCCACGGACCTTCCGAATGCCTTCTCCAAGTCTACAAACCACATGTAGACTGGTTGGGCAAACTCCCATGCACCCTCAAGGACTCGGCCGAAAGTATAGAGCTGGTCCACAGTTCCACGACCAGGATGAAACCACACTGTTCCTCCTGAATCCGGCGTAGCCTCCTCTCCAGTACACCTGAATAGACCTTACCGGGAAGGCTGAGCATGTTGGCAACGACAGTGAAACCTGCTGGAAAAGGACTAGCAGAACATTTATATCCACGGCAGCTTTCAGGCCGGAGGCGTTCTGAGCGTGCACGGGACCTTGGAGTCTAAACGCTTGTCGTACGTTCAACCTTGTTAACAGAGCGCTGCCACAATCTATTTAGGTTTGATTACCCCCGGGGATCCCGCTATCACTAAAATATGCCTCGCACCTTTTTTTTTTTGTTCCTCCTTCAGGTCACCCCCGCTTCTTCAACCAGTTGTCCTCAGGCCTGGACATCATCGGCCTTGCCGGGGAGTGGCTCACCTCCACCGCCAACACCAACATGTGAGTCATCTAGTCGTCTTTTTTGACGCAGCATGCCGTAACAGAACGTGCTCTTTGTAGGCCACTTGTCAGTTTGTGTAAATGTTACTTTTTTTTTTTTTTTTTTTGTCGCCCCTGTAGAGAATTGATAGAAGGTTGGCAGCCACTGCGCTGCACCGTGCATCTCAGTGCTGGCAGCCCGAGGGCTGGTTAGATTGCATATTGATCGCAGGGTCACAGTTACATGGAGGCGTGGGCTGATAGAGGGCATGAACCACATCAACTTCACATTCTCACTCCACCGACAATGCACGCTCACATTTTGCACTCGTGTCTTGTCAGGATGAAGAAATGCTTGCACTTTTTTTTGAAAAAGTAGTGTAGTTGTAATATGTTTTGAATTAAAATTACAGTATAAAAATAAAAACCCTACTTAAATAATATTGCTAGTGTCTTGTCAGAATGAAGACATGCTTGCACTTTACTGGGAAAATGATATTAAATTAAAATTAAAATTGCTGTATAAAAATTTAAAATATGCTGGTTTTCTGTGGCCAGAGGGCTTGAAAAAAACATTTGTTTTTGTTTTTTTTTTTAAATTTTTTACCAAAAATATGTTGGTAAAATTGTGCAGGTAGACGGAATCAGCTTCCTTTTGTTGTTGTAATTTTTGGTAAATTGTTTTCTGTGGCTAGAAGGCTTAAAGAACATTTGTGTTTTATTTTTTGAAGACATGCTTGCACTTTTCTGTTAAAATTATATTCAATTAAAATTAAAATTACTGTATAAAAGTAAAAAGAAAATACTGATTTTCTGTGGCCAGAGGGCTTAAAAAATAAAAGTTTTTTTATTTTTTAAATTTTTTACCAAAAATATGAAGGGAAAATTGTGCAAATATAGAGAATTTTTTTTTTTGTTTTGTTATTTTTTTTTTTTTTTTGTAAAAATATTAAGTTTTTTGCCTCTCCCCCAAAAAATATACTGTATACATCTATATATATTTTTTTTGGTCATAAAAATGATTGCTTGATTTTTTTTAAATAAATATGTTACTGTTTTCTGTGGCTACAGGGATTGAAAAACATTTTTATGAAAAAAAAAATAATAATCATCCAAAAATATTCAAGGAAAATTTTGCAGCTACAGTAGAGGGAGTGAACACTTTTTATGTGTGTGTATATATATATATATATATATATATATATATATATATAGTCATAAAAATATTGCTTAATTTAAATATATATATATATATATATATATATATATATAGTCATAAAAAATATTGCTTAATTAAAAAAAAAAATAATAACCCCCCCCCCCCAAAATATACTGTTTACTATGGCTAGACGGCTTTAAAAACAATTTTTAAAAACTTAAATTTTTTTCGGAACCAAAAATATTAAAAGAAAATTGGGCAGCTAGAGGGAATGAATACTTTCTTTTTTGTGTGTGTGTGTGTAAAAATATTTAATTATTTTTCCTCCCCAAAAATATACATATATGTTGCAATATTTTTTAGTCATATTGCTTACATTTTTTAAATAAATATTTTTCTTTACCCCTCAAAAAATATACTGTTTTTTATGGCTAGAGGGCTTTAAAAACATTTTTATTTTTTTTACTTTTTTTTTTTAAACAAAAATATTAAAGGAAAATTTGCGGATTGAAGAAATGAACAGAACAGTTTTTCTGTGACTCGAGGGCTTGAAAATAAATAAAATATTTGGCATGTTATGTAGACCACGAGGAAGTGTTTTACATTTAGAAAGAAATTATAATAATAAGACTTCTTCAATGCGCCTTATAATACAGTGCAGCTTATATATTGTCAGGTCTATGGGATCATGTTTTGTTTTGGTCATGTTTGGTTTTGTTTTTTGGACATTCAGTTCTTGTTCCTGCACTTCCTTGTTTGTCTTATAACCATAGCAACTCATTAGTTTTCACCTTGTCCTCATGTCACGCCCCTGTCCTCATGTCTCACACCTGTTTTCACTTATCATAACTACTATTTAAACCTGTAGTTGCCCGGTGGTCAGCCTGGCGACTTTACTCATACATCCTTCATGCCATGCCATGCTTTTTAATCCCTCCTGCCCATGCCACGTAAGTTTTTGGTTTGTTTAAATGCCACAGTTAGTGTCTTTTGTTCTTTTGTCCATAGTCATGCCTTTGTGCAAGTTTTTGTTTTTAGTAGTCAAGTTTGTTCTCCGCCACTGTGCGCGCCTTTTGTTTGCCTTTTGGTTAGTTATAATGTTTAAGAATAAATATGTACTTACATTCACGTCTTGCTCGTGCCAACTTTCCTTTGCATCGGAAGAACAATCCAAACCCCAAAGTCCACGGTTTGACATATATGAAAAAAGATCGGAAATAGATCGGTAGGCCTTATAATCCGGTGCGCCCTATGGTCTGGAAAATACGGGTAAATAGTGGCGCTTTACTATAAATGGGGGGAAAAAAACTGAATTCATTCTCACTTCAATTTATGTCAACTTGACTTTAGTTACAGGAAAATCATTTGTAATGAAGTTGCTAAAATGCCAAGCAAATCCGCCTGAGATCCGATAATCTGGATGGGTGTATTGATCACATGACAAGCGGTTATTTATCACTGAGGATAATCGTGATACGGGCCAAAATGGTCAAAGACAACGATGCAAATAGTGAATATGCAGCTGTCATCGGCTGAGGGATAAAATATCAAAGTAGGGACAATCAAGCACTCCATTTATCCCATTTCTCAACTCATTAAGTCATGATATGATCCGCCTCTTCCCCCGGTTCTGGCTGTCCCAGATACGGAGTTAAGGGTTTCCGCTCCATTGACTGCGCGCTCATTGTGAGCTGGTCTTGGCAGATAGGCCAGCTGGGACCCACCACACTGTCACACAATGTCCTGAGGCGTCACACTGTGGAAAGTGGCCGCCGCGGCTCCATTGTACCTCCCTCGCCCCGTCGTGGAGGCTTGGGGTAGGCGCGGGGGTTGGGGGTGGGGGTGGGGGGGTGGATGGGGGGCGTGATGTTGCGGGTCACGGGGTTAGTCATAT
>NC_084638.1:2108088-2128088 GCF_033978795.1 Nerophis ophidion
CCTGAAAACGCCTCGGGATCCCCCGGGAAGAGCTAGACGAAGTGGCTGGGGAGAGGGAAGTCTGGGTTTCCCTGCTTAGGCTGTTGCCCCCGCGACCCGACCTCGGATAAGCGGAAGATGATGGATGGATGGATGGATGATGACCTGATTCCTTTCATAACAACTTACGCAAGTGTCCAATGTTCAAGGGCAATTGACCTCCCAGGTCGTGTCACCCCCAACTTGGTCAGTGTGACCTTCCCAATGTATCTAGGTGAAAGTTACCCAAAACCGATTAAGGACAGAAATGTTCAACTACAGGTGTTTTCCCGATACCAATATTTTCATCACCCAAATGTATTTCGAACCACGAAAAAATCGCATTGTTGGCTTTATCTCAGCAAACAATCTTAGGGTACATTAAACATATGTTTCTTATTGCAATTTTGTCCTTAAATAAAAATAGTGAACATACAAGACAACTCGTCTTTTATTAGTAAGTCAACAAAGGCTCCTAACTTAGTCTGTTCCGGGTCCCAAACTCTGGAACGAGCTCCTTCTGTCAGGCTTGCCACAGACAGTTTGTTTGTGTTTTAGTTTTTCCTCTGTATGTGTTTAGTATTTCCTGTTTTTAGTTCCTGTCAGCGCTCTTATTTTGTCTGCTTCCTGTTTCCCCTGTGCGCTGTTTTACCCTCAGCTCCGGCTGATGGGCACCTGGCCACACCTGGTGTCAATCAGCCAGCTCCTATTTGTACCTGCTTTGTGTTTCAGTCAGTGCTGGATTATTGATTTGTCGATGTCCCTTCTTGTCGCTCTTGTCATGTATTATCGCTCCTGTCGTGTCTTTGCAGCGTAGCGGTAAGCTATATTCGTTTGATGTTTGTAGCTTACTGTTTTTTGTTCCCTGCTTCCAGTTTGTTCTTTCATTTTACAAGTACGACTTCTGTTTCCTGCTAGATACCTGCTAGCTTCCACGCTAGACCCTTTTTGTTTTTGCTAGCTTCCCTGTTAAGGCCCTTTGTTATTGCTCTAGCTCCCATGCTAGCTCCCTTAGTTTGTTATCCGCCTTGTGCGCCCTTTTTGTTGTACCCATTTTGTTGGTTTTTGTTTTGGTATTTATATTAAAACATGTTTTCCTGCAAAATGCCTCCCTCCTTCTCTGCATCTTGCGGTTTGTCACCAACTAACTTTGACACTCCCTCTCCATGTGAGACAGGCCCCTTCTTTGGCTACTTTTTAAGACCACTCAATCAATGTTTATTTATATAACCCTAAATTACAAGTGCCTCAAAGGGCGGCACAAGCCACAAGACATCCTCGGTTCAGAGCCTACGAAAGGGCAAGGAAAAAACTCACAACCCAGTGGGATGTGAATGACTATGAGAAACCTTGGAGAGGACCGCAGATGTGGGATACCCCCCTTTAGGACCTGTGACATTTCGCTGGCATCGTAGTGATGGGTTCGTTCTCTAAATGATGCAGTCGGATTTGGACACAGCGTGAAGGTACGAAATGATGACTTATTTACACAAAAAAACAGACTAAGAACAGAAAACTTGCGCTAGACATAAAAAGGCAAAACAAAGAGCTAGCATGGGAGCTAGAAATCACGAAGCATAGCGCGGAAGCTAGCAAGTACAGAAACAGTTTTACCAGAGTCGGGAATCAGCGTCGTCACCTGTTGTATTGAACAGAAACTAGGAAGCGAGAGCGAATGAACAGAAAAGGCAGGCTTAAATAAAGGTGGTAATCACGAGGCAGGTGCGCGTCAAAAACAAGAGGCAGGTGACACTAATGCGTGACTATGGCAACTGAACAAACAGGAAGTGCCACCAGGAACTAAGGAAGTCAAACACCACAGAATACGATACAAAGACGGAACAAAACCGGGCAGCGGATGATGATAGGACCCTTCTTAAAACCCATTTTAACATTTTTAAGCTTTTAACCCAGCATGAGACTTTAAACAGTTTTTAACTTTTTTAACAGTTTATAACTTTTTACCTGCTTCTATCTAACAAATCGTTTCTACGATCATTTGTATTTGCTTTTTCAATGTGTATTTTACCGCTGTTTTAAAAATTATTATTTTTAGTCTCTCCGTTGCATGTATTTCTTTGTGGTCTACAGTCTTTGTTCTTCAACTGTGATTGTTTTTAAAAGGGTTTTATAAATAAAGTATGGTATGGTATGGTAAGGTATAGTATGGTAAAACCGGCAATGTCATGACGTGAAGACAACGGAGGGGCAGGAGGGAGGGGGACCGGTACTTTTTAGAGGCGGTATAGTACCGAATATGATTCATTAGTATCGCGGTACTATACTAACACTGGTATACCGTAAAACCCTACAAGGTCTATTGTAATATTAATGACATATTTCACTGCGACTTGGGGCTCTTTGCCGGTGGATGTTGTTGATTTTTGCATTCTAAATATTAAAAAAATGCGATCAAAAGTGTGCTTACAATGGAGCCCATGTGAGCCACACAATTCCGCATACAAAGCCCTTAAAAAACATCTCCCTTGAGGTTTTATATACATGATGTAAGTATATGTCAGGTTCAAACACTGATTACATCTATTAAACAAGACAAGAAGCAATGAATTAAACAGAGACAGAATAACATTTGGCTCAATTGAGGAGAAAACATCTGGGCTGTACCCTTGTACAGTCTCCAGCAATTTCCCTGTTTACATGGCAACAGCTGTTTCTAAGGGAGGTGGGGTCGTAAACAGCCATCGCCTTGGATTACAGAACAGTTCAAAGAAGAGGTCGTAAAAAAGAGTTCACAGAAAGGTCATAAAACAGTTCAAAGAAGAGGTTGCCTTGAGGGGGAGTCTGGCCATGCTTCCGCTCCGCTTTTGTAGTTCTTGGGTCAAGACAATATATTTCTGTTGATTACAATCACACCTTCATGCTGCTTCCCATCCTACACAGTGGAGTTTTACAAGCCTTCTGCATGGTTGGACTAAAGACGGTGTTTGTGTGCTTGCTGGTAACTCTTTGAAACACAAAGTTGTGTGATAACTTGGATACAATTATTCTGACAGTATGTATAGTAGTTGTCTATTTCTTTAGTTGTCGATTTAGTTCTGTGTCTGTGTCTAGTATGTTCACTATTTTATTTAAGGACAAACCTGCAATAATAAACATATTTTTAATGTACTCTAAGATTTTTTGCTAAGATAAAGCCAACAATGCGATTTTTTTGCGGTCCCCTTTATTTCGAAAATATCGAAAAGTATCGAAATAATTTCGGTACCGGTCATACTTGCCAACCCTCCCGGATTTTCCGGGAGACTCCCGAAAATCAGCGCCTCTCCCGAAAACCTCCCGGAAGCAATTTTCTCCCGAAAATCTCCCGAAATTCAGCGGAGCTGGAGGACACGCCCCCTCCAGCTCCATGCGGACCTGAGTGGGGACAGCCTGTTTTCACGTCCGCTTTCCCACTATATAAACAGCTTGCCTGCCCAATCACATTACAACATCTACGGATTTTAATAAAAAACTGCACACACAAGGAGACGAAGCAGAAGAACGATAAAGTTACAGCCATGGCGACGCCATCTATAATAGAGTGACTCTATGTTGTCTGTCGCCATCTCCTGGTGAATGTTGACTATAGCGTTATGGGGTTGCTTTTTGATTGGCCAACGCACCTGACGAAAAGTGACTCTCGCCAGTAGGCAAATGGCAGAACAAAGTTTACTCAAATAGTGAAAGGTAAGTGTTGTTGTTTTTTTTTTTTAGTAACCAGCAAGCACAGTACAGTTAGTAAAACAACAGTGTTTTTATTACTGTGTATTTGATAGGTGCCGCCTGAAATTCAACTATTTCCTTTATTTATATATGTGATAAAATACATTTATAGCTAGAATTCACTGAAAGTCAAGTATTTTATACATATATTTATGTATATATGTAGGAAATATATATGAAATACTCCAGTTGGTGAATTGTAGATGTAAATATACTCCTCCCCTCTTAACCCCGACCACGCCTTTGCTCCACCCCCGAACACGCCCCCCACCTCCCGAAATCGGAGGTCTCAAGGTTGGCAAGTATGGTACCGGAACCAAAATACTGGTATCGGGACAACACTAGTCCCAATACTACTGTAGTACTGATAGTTTTTAGTTTGTCTAGCCTTGAAAATGTTTAATTTAGGACCAAAAAATTGACAAATATGCGTAAAAAAATGCGATTTTTGGAGAAAAATTATGTGTTTTTTCCCCAATAAATCATTATGCTCCTAACACTCATTCAAGCCATGTCTTCTCCGCCCAACAGGGGGCGCCATTTCCAACATGTACAGTGTGATGATCGCGCGTTACAAGTACTTCCCGGAGGTCAAAACCAAGGGCATGTCGGCGGCCCCCCGCCTGGTCCTCTTCACGTCTGAACATGTAGGTTCCGTCACCTGAATAACAAAACATCTCGTTACGGACTTGATAGTCAGAATTCAACCCTTTGAATGGACTGATTGCGTACTGTACGAGTGTTTCTGTCAATGATGGGTTTTGTTTTTTCCTCCCCTTGCTCCCTGCAGAGCCATTACTCCGTAAAGAAGGCCGGGGCTGCCCTGGGTTTTGGCACCGAGAACGTGATTCTGTTGAGCACGGACGAAAGGTCATTTAATGCAATTTCAGAAAAATGTATAGTTGTAGACTCCTCGTTTAATACGACCGCGTTGAAACCTTTCAGGGGGAGGGTCATTCCCGCCGATCTGGAGGCCAAGATTATCGACGCCAAACAGAAGGTAATGCCTTTATTTCACTATTTTAAAGAACTGAGTTTCCAGTCATTTTTCGAACTCTTCAATTTTTTCGTGATGGAGTGATTGGAGCACAGACTTGTTGGTCACAACATCCCCAAGCTTCTGGTTGAATTTTTTTGACCACTCCATTTGACAAAATTAGTGCAGTACAGCTAAATTTGTTGGTTTTCCGACATGGACTTGTTTCTTCAGCATTGTCCAGACATTTGGGATTTCCGTTCTAAAACTGTCATGTTCTGTGGTCTGGATTTTGTTTAGTTATGTTCTGTTTGTTTAAAACTCCATCAGTTCGTTGTTTGGTCACCACGACAACTGATTAGTTCAAGCTGTCCTCATGTGATTCACGTACCTGTTGCAATCATGGCGGTGTTATTTTTGGCCTGTTTTGCCGGCGACATTACTCCGATTTTGCTGTTCATGCCATCGATTCATGCTCTGCTAAGTAAGTTTTGTTTCATGTTCGTAGTTTCTAGTAAATATTGAATCATGTATTTACCTTCAAGCCATGACTGGTCTGGTCCGATTGCATCCCGGGGAAACAATCCTCGCAGTAAATTGCGAAATCAACGTTCTGACAAAAAACTTCGATCCAGCCTGATTTAGCCATTCCTTTACCACTTTTGACATGTGTTGGGGGGTCATTGTCCTGTTGGAACACCCGACCGCGCCCAAGACCCAACCTCCGGGCTGATGATTTTAGCTTGTCCTGAAGAATTTGGAGGTCATCCTCCTTTTTCATTCTCTGTAAAGCACCAGTTCCATTGGCAGCAAAACAGGCCCATAGCATAATGCTACCACCACCATGCTTGACGGTAGGTGTGGTGTTCCTAAGATTAAAGGCCTCACCTTTTGTCCTCCAAACATTTTGCTGGGTATTGTGGACGAACAGCTCCATTTTTGTTTCATCTGACATCAAATGGACAAAGATTAGACTTTTTGGAGGAAGGTTCTGTGGTCAGATGAAACAATATAAAATAATGATAAATTCACAAAAAAAGCACAATTTGGTGAATGTTTTTTGGGACCAACAAGTATGTGCTGCAATCACTCTATCACAAAAAATAAGAGTTGTAGAAATTCTTTATTCTTTATTTCTATGATATTTTGCTAACTAAAACCCTTTTGCGATTTTTCTGTGGTCCCCTTTATCTAGAAAAGTATTGAAAAGTACCGAAAAGTATCAAAATATTTTTTGGGGTACCGGTACCAAAATATTGTTATTGGGACAACATTATTTTTGACTGACTGATTGATTGATTGATTGATTGATTGATTGATTGATTGATTGATTGATTGAAACTTGTATTAGTAGATTGCACAGTACAGTACATATTCCGTACAATTGACCACTAAATGGTAACACCCCAATAAGTTTTTCAACTTGTTTAAGTTGGGTTCCACAGTAATCAATTCATGGTAAGTAGTTCCTCCTCAATATATTCAGGTTCCAAAAGATATTGGTTAATTGATTGATTGAGACTTGTATTAGTAGATTGCACAGTGCAGTACTTTGACCACTAAATGGTAACACCCGAATAAGTTTTTCAACTTGTTTAAGTCGGGGTCCACAGTAATCAATTCATGGTAAATAGTTCCTCCTCAATATGTTCAGGTTCAAAAATATATGGCAGTAGTTCATCCTCAGTATGTTCAGGTTCAAAAATGTATTGGTTGATTGATTGATTGAAACTTGTATTAGTAGATTGCACAGTGCAGTACTTTGACCACTAAATGGTAACACCCGAATACGTTTTTCAACTTGTTTAAGTCGGGGTCCACAGTAATCAATTCATGGTAAATAGTTCCTCCTCAATATATTCAGGTTCAAAAATATATGGCAGTAGTTCATCCTCAATATAGCCAGGTTCAAAAAGATATTGGTTTATTGAATGATTGAGACTTGTATCAGTAGATTGCACAGTACAGTACATATTCCGTACAATTGACCACTAAATGGTAACACCCGAATAAGTTTTTCAACTTGTTTAAGTTGGGGTCCACAGTAATCAATTCATGGTAAATAGTTCCTCCTCAATATATTCAGGTTAAAAAATATATGGCAGTAGTTCATCCTCAATATGTTCAGGTTCAAAAATATATTGGTTGATTCATTGATTGAAACTTGTATTAGTAGATTGCACAGTGCAGTACTTTGACCACTAAATGGTAACACCCGAATAAGTTTTTCAACTTGTTTAAGTCGGGGTCCACAGTAATCAATTCATGGTAAATAGTTTCTCCTCAATATGTTCAGGTTCAAAAATATATGGCAGTAGTTCATCCTCAATATATTCAGGTTCAAAAAGATATTGGTTGATTGATTGATTGAGACTTGTATTAGTAGATTGCACAGTGCAGTACATATTCCGTACAATTGACCACTAAATGGTAACACCCCAATAAGTTTTTCAACTTGTTTAAGTTGGGTTCCACAGTAATCAATTCATGGTAAGTAGTTCCTCCTCAATATATTCAGGTTCCAAAAGATATTGGTTAATTGATTGATTGAGACTTGTATTCGTAGATTGCACAGTGCAGTACTTCGACCACTAAATGGTAACACCCGAATATGTTTTTCAACTTGTTTAAGTTGGGGTCCACAGTAATCAATTCATGGTAAGTAGTTCCTCCTCAATATATTCAGGTTCAAAAATATATGGCAGTAGTTCATCCTCAATATGTTCAGGTTCAAAAAGATATTGGTTGATTGATTGATTGAGACTTGTATTAGTAGATTGCACAGTGCAGTACATATTCCGTACAATTGACCACTAAATGGTAACACCCCAATAAGTTTTTCAACTTGTTTAAGTTGGGTTCCACAGTAATCAATTCATGGTAAGTAGTTCCTCCTCAATATATTCAGGTTCCAAAAGATATTGGTTAATTCATTGATTGGGACTTGTATTAGTAGATTGCACAGTACAGTACATATTCCGTAAAATTGACCACTAAATGGTAACACCCGAATAAGTTTTTCAACTTGTTTAAGTCGGGGTCCACGTTAATCAATTCATGGTAAATAGTTCCTCCTCAATATATTCAGGTTCAAAAATATATGGCAGTAGTTCATCCTCAATATAGCCAGGTTCAAAAAGATATTGGTTTATTGATTGATTGAGACTTGTATTAGTAGATTGCACAGTACAGTACATATTCCGTACAATTGACCACTAAATGGTAACACCCCAATAAGTTTTTCAACTTGTTTAAGTTGGGGTCCACAGTAATCAATTCATGGTAAGTAGTTCCTCCTCAATATATTCAGGTTCCAAAAGATATTGGTTAATTGATTGATTGAGACTTGTATTAGTAGATTGCACAGTATAGTACATATTCCGTACAATTGACCACTAAATGGTAACACCCGAATATGTTTTTCAACTTGTTTAAGTCGGGGTCCACAGTAATCAATTCATGGTAAATAGTTCCTCCTCAATATATTCAGGTTCAAAAATATATGGCAGTAGTTCATCCTCAATATGTTCAGGTTCAAAAATATATTGGTTGATTGATTGATTGAAACTTGTATTAGTAGATTGCACAGTGCAGTACTTTGACCACTAAATGGTAACACGCGAATAAGTTTTTCAACTTGTTTAAGTCGGGGTCCACAGTAATCAATTCATGGTAAATAGTTTCTCCTCAATATATTCAGGTTCAAAAATATATGGCAGTAGTTCATCCTCAATATATTCAGGTTCAAAAAGATATTGGTTGATTGATTGATTGAGACTTGTATTAGTAGATTGCACAGTACAGTACATATTCCGTACAATTGACCACTAAATGGCACTGTTGGGTTTTACGTGAATCGGTAAGTTTGGCGGGACTCGAATCACAGATTTGTACGACGTGAGTAACATTTTTTTGTTTGTCAGGGTTACGTCCCGATGTTTGTCAACGCCACGGCTGGCTCCACCGTCTACGGAGCCTTTGACCCAATCAATGAGATCGCCGACATCTGCGAGAAGTACAACCTGTGGCTGCATGTGGATGTGAGCAGAAATACTTTGAATTTGTCTTTTTTTTTTTTTTCCTGGTTATTGCCTTCCTGTAACGCCTTCTTCTCGTCTCCGCAGGGAGCGTGGGGCGGCGGGCTGCTGATGTCCAGGAAGCACCGCCACAAGCTCAGCGGAATCGAGAGGTACGAGGGATAGGAATCGATTTGCTTCCGTTTCTCGGGGCCGTAATTCCATTGAGAATGGATTCCTCACCATAAAAATGACGGTAGAACTTTTTCAAAACAAGTGGCTTGGCACTGTCTTGCCGAAATAAGCAGGGGCGTCCATGATAATGTTGCTTGGATGGCAACATATGTTGCTCCAAAACTTGTATGTACCTTTCAGTAAGTTACGCATGCCTTGGGCACTAATACACTCCCATACCATCACAGATGCAGGCTTTTGAACTTTGCACCTAGAACAGTCCAGATGTTTCTTTTTGCTCTTTGGTCCGGAGGCCACGATGTCCACAGTTTCCAAAATAAATTTGAAGTGTGGACTCGTTAGACCACAGAACACTTTTCCACTTTGCATCGGTCCATCTTAGATGAGCCCGGGGCCCAGCGAAGCCCGGCGGCGTTTCTGGGTGTTGTTGATAAATGGCTTTTAGCTTTGCATGGGAGGCCCACAGTTTACAAAAACAATTTGAAGTGTGGACTCGTTAGACCACAGAACACTTTTCCACTTTGCATCGGTCCATCTTAGATGAGCCCGGGGCCCAGCGAAGCCCGGCGGCGTTTCTGGGTGTTGTTGATAAATGGCTTTTAGCTTTGCATGGGAGGCCCACAGTTTACAAAAACAATTTGAAGTGTGGACTCGTTAGACCACAGAACACTTTTCCACTTTGCATCGGTCCATCTTAGATGAGCTCAGAGCCCGGCGAAGCCCGGCCGCGTTTCTGGGTGTTGTTGATAAATGGCTTTTAGCTTTGCATTGGAGGCCCACAGTTTCCAAAAACAATTTGAAGTGTGGACTCGTTAGACCACAGAACACTTTTCCACTTTGCATCGGTCCATCTTAGATGAGCCCGGGGCCCAGCGAAGCCCGGCCGCGTTTCTGGGTGTTGTTGATAAATGGCTTTTAGCTTTGCATAGGAGGCCCACAGTTTACAAAAACAATTTGAAGTGTGGACTCGTTAGACCACAGAACACTTTTCCACTTTGCATCGGTCCATCTTAGATGAGCCCGGGGCCCGGCGAAGCCCGGCGGCGTTTCTGGGTGTTGTTGATAAATGGCTTTTAGCTTTGCATGGGAGGCCCACAGTTTACAAAAACAATTTGAAGTGTGGACTCGTTAGACCACAGAGAACACTTTTCCACTTTGCATCGGTCCATCTTAAATGAGCTCGGGGCCCAGCGAAGCCCGGCGGCGTTTCTGGGTGTTGTTGATAAATGGCTTTGGCTTTGCATAGTAGTTTTAACTAGCACTTACTCCGACCGACAAACTGTAGTTGCTGGCAGTGGTTTAGGTGCTTTGGGCTTTAATACACCCCCATTTTCCCCATTACTAAAAATAGATTTGACAAAAAAGGCCGTAAAACGTAAAAACAAACATACAAATAATAAAAATGAAAAAAAATTCTCAATTGATAGAAGTAAAGTTGTTAAAAGATTTTACGTATTGAAAGTGAAAGAAAATATGTATTTATTGTTGGCTTCTGACATGTTTATGAGCGGGTTCCTTTCGGGGTGTATAGTCAATCTTAAAGTTGCACAAGGATTAATGGTACCTTGTAAACGACTTTCCCTGTCCCCGCTCGGGTTCCACTGACCACCCAGGAAGGACATGCTTATCGAGCAGGTTTGACTCTTTTATTTTTCAATAAAGGCAGTCTTTTGCGCCGTCGTCGCTCCCACAGCCCGCTCCTCCGTCTCTCGCTCTCCGGTCCGCTCCTTAGTCGGCCGCGTCTCCGTCTCTCGTGTCTTGCGCTCTCTTACTTCTCGCTCCTACTCTTTCCGCCCCCATCTCTCCCTCCTTCTCCCCTTTTATACAGCGTGAGGAGATGAGTTGATTGTGTCGTGGTGCGCGATCCACACACCTGCACATGACCTGCATTCTCCGCCTCCTCGCCGCCATTTTGAGCCGGGCCACAGCGTGTCCCGCCCCGCTGATATATATAAGATTGACTATACACCCCAAAAGGAACCCGCTAGGCCAACAATAAATACATATTTTCTTTCACTTTCAATACGTAAAATCTTTTAACAACTTCACTTCTATCTATTCAGAAAACATTTTATTACTTATATGAGTGTTTTTACGTTTTATGGCCTTTCTGTCAATAAATACTTGTTTAAACTTTGCAGGGCCAACTCCGTCACATGGAACCCCCACAAGATGATGGGTGTGCCCCTGCAGTGTTCGGCCATCCTGGTCAGAGAGAAGGTAGAGAACACGTCCGACTATAAAAGCTCATTCATCTGCATGCCTTCCTACCGAGTGAGGTTACCTTGAACGGAGATATTTTTCTGTGTTGGCAGGGACTGATGGGAGGGTGCAACTCCATGTGTGCCGGTTATTTGTTCCAACCGGACAAGCAGTACGACGTCACGTACGACACCGGCGACAAAGCCATCCAGTGTGGTCGCCATGTGGACATATTCAAGTTCTGGCTCATGTGGAAGGCCAAGGTAACGGGACAGACCTTTAGAATGTACATATTAACTAGTGGCGCTTCCAGTTTCTGTTTGTTTGTTTTTCCGCCTTATTAGGTAGGTCGTTCATTTATGTTACTTATGCATCTTGATATGTGAGTACTGTCTAAGGCAGAGGCAGGCAAAAATGTTGACTTGGGGGCCACTTTGAGAGAAAAAGTGTGTCTGGGGGGGCCAATGTGTGTGTGTGTATAAATTATATACACACATTTACAGTAGCTGTAAAAATCTACTGTACAGTATGTGTTTTTGGGTCCCTTTTATTGCGGGGAACAATGTTAAACAATATTAAAATGATGTGGCAGGCCACTTTAAAATTATGTGCCGGTCCATATTATAATGATGTGGTGGGGCACATTAAAATGAAGTGACAGGCCAATTTAATGGTGTGGTAGGCAATTTTAGATTTATGTGGTGAACCACGTTAAAATGATGTGACAGGCCAATATAAATGGTGTGGTAGGCCATATTTGATTGATGTGGTGGGGCACATTAAAATGATGTGACATGCCACTTTAAATGCCGTGGTAGGCCATTTTAGAATTATGTGGTGAGCCACATTAAAATGATGTGACAGGCCATTATAAATGGTGTGGTAGGCCATATTTGATTGATGTGGTGGGGCACATTAAAATGAAGTGGCGGTCCATATTATAATGATGTGGTGGGGCACTTTAAAATGATGTGACAGGCCAATTTAATGGTGTGGTAGGCAATTTTAGAATTATGTGGTGAACCACATTAAAATGATGTGACAGGCCATTATAAATGGTGTGGTAGGCCATATTTGATTGATGTGGTGGGGCACATTAAAATGAAGTGGCGGTCCATATTATAATGATGTGGTGGGGCACATTAAAATTATGTTGTAGGCCACTTTATATGGTGTGGTAGACCATATTTGAATTATGTGGTGAAGCACCTTAAAATGATGTGGCAGGCCATATTAGAATGATGTGGTGGGGCACAATAAAATGATGTGGCGGTCCATATTAGAATGATGTGGTGGGGCACATTAAAATGATGTGACAGGCCACTTTAAATGCCGTGGTAGGCCATTTTAGAATTATGTGGTGAGGCACATTAAAATGATGTGGAGAACCACGTTAAAATGAAGTGGCGGTCCATATTAAAATGATGTGGTGGGGCACATTAAAATGATGTGAAAGGCCACCTTAAATGGTGTGGTAGACCGTATTTGAATTATGTAGTGAACCACTTTAAAATGATGTGGCAGGCCATGTTAAAATGACGTGGTGGAGCACGTTAAAATGATGTGACAGGCCACTATAAATGGTGTGGTAGGCCATATTTGAATGATGTGGTGAACCACTTTAAAATGATGTGGCAGGCCATATTAGAATGATATGGTGAACCACATTAAAATTATGTGACAGGCCATTATAAATGGTGTGGTAGGCCATAGTTGATTGATGTGGTGGGGCACATTAAAATGAAGTGGCGGTCCATATTATAATGATGTGGTGGGGCACATTAAAATTATGTTGTAGGCCACTTTATATGGTGTGGTAGACCATATTTGAATTATGTGTTGAAGCACTTTAAAATGATGTGACAGGCCATATTAGAATGATATGGTGAACCACATTAAAATTATGTGACAGGCCATTATAAATGGTGTGGTAGGCCATATTTGATTGATGTGGTGGGGCACATTAAAATGAAGTGGCGGTCCATATTATAATGATGTGACGGGCCACGTTAAATGGTGTGGTAGACCGTATTTGAATGATGTGCTGAACCACATTAAAATGAAGTGGCAGGCCATGTTAAAATGATATGGTGGGGCACGTTAAAATGATGTGACAGGCCACTTTATTGGTGTGGTAGACCATATTTGAATGATGAGGAGAACCACATTAAAATGAAGTGGCGGTCCATATTATAATAATGTGGTGGGGCACATTAAAATTATGTTGTATGCCACTTTAAATGTTGTGGTAGACCATATTTGAATTATGTGGTGAAGCACCTTAAAATGACGTGGCAGGCCATATTAGAATAATGTGGTGGGGCACAATAAAATGAAGTGGCGGTCCATATTAGAATGATGTGGTGGGGCACATTAAAATGATGTGACAGGCCACTTTAAATGCCGTGGTAGGCCATTTTAGAATTATGTGGTGAGGCACATTAAAATGATGTGGAGAACCACATTAAAATGAAGTGGTGGTCCATATTGAAATGATGTGACGGGCCACGTTAAATGGTGTGGTAGACCGTATTTGAATGATGTGGTGAACCACGTTAAAATGAAGTGGCAGGCCATGTTCAAATGATATGGTGGGGCACGTTAAAATGATGTGACAGGCCACTTTAATGGTGTGGTAGACCATATTTGAATGATGAGGAGAACCACATTAAAATGAAGTGGCGGTCCATATTATAATGATGTGGTGCGGCACATTAAAATTATGTTGTAGGCCACTTTATCTGTTGTGGTAGACCATATTTGAATGATGTGGTGAAGCACCTTAAAATGATGTAGCAGGCCATATTAGAATAATGTGGTGGGGCACAATAAAATGAAGTGGCGGTCCATATTAGAATGATGTGGTGGGGCACATTAAGATGATGTGACAGGCCACTTTAAATGCCGTGGTAGGCCATTTTAGAATTATGTGGTGAGGCACATTAAAATGATGTGGAGAACCACATTAAAATGAAGTGGCGGTCCATATTGAAATGATGTGACGGGCCACATTAAATGGTGAGGTAGACCGTATTTGAATGATGTGGTGAACCACATTAAAATGAAGTGGCAGGCCATGTTAAAATGATATGGTGGGGCACGTTAAAATGATGTGACAGGCCACTTTAATGGTGTGGTAGACCATATTTGAATGATGAGGAGAACCACGTTAAAATGAAGTGGTGGTCCATATTATAATAATGTGGTGGGGCACATTAAAATTATGTTGTAGGCCACTTTATATGGTGTGGTAGACCATATTTTAATTATGTGGTGAAGCACCTTAAAATGATGTGGCAGGCCATATTAGAATGATGTGGTGGGGCACAATAAAATGATGTGGCGGTCCATATTAGAATGATGTGGTGGGGCACATTAAAATGATGTGACATGCCACTTTAAATGCCGTGGTAGGCCATTTTAGAATTATGTGGTGAGGCACATTAAAATGATGTGGAGAACCACATTAAAATGAAGTGGTGGTCCATATTGAAATGATGTGACGGGCCACATTAAATGGTGTGGTAGACCGTATTTGAATGATGTGGTGAACCACGTTAAAATGAAGTGGCAGGCCATGTTAAAATGATATGGTGGGAACGTTAAAATGATGTGACAGGCCACTTTAATGGTGTGGTAGACCATATTTGAATGATGAGGAGAACCACTTTAAAATGAAGTGGCGGTCTATATTATAATGATGTGGTGGGGCACATTAAAATTATGTTGTAGGCCACTTTATATGGTGTGGTAGACCATATTTGAATTATGTGGTGAAGCACCTTAAAATGATGTAGCAGGCCATATTAGAATGATGTGGTGGGGCACAATAAATGGTGTGGTAGACCGTATTTGAATGATGTGGTGAACCACATTAAAATGAAGTGGCAGGCCATGTTAAAATGATATGGTGGGAACGTTAAAATGATGTGACAGGCCACTTTAATGGTGTGGTAGACCATATTTGAATGATGAGGAGAACCACTTTAAAATGAAGTGGCGGTCTATATTATAATGATGTGGTGGGGCACATTAAAATTATGTTGTAGGCCACTTTATATGGTGTGGTAGACCATATTTGAATTATGTGGTGAAGCACCTTAAAATGATGTAGCAGGCCATATTAGAATGATGTGGTGGGGCACAATAAAATGATGTGGCGGTCCATATTAGAATGATGTGACGGGCCACATTAAATGGTGTGGTAGACCGTATTTGAATGATGTGGTGAACCACATTAAAATGAAGTGGCAGGCCATGTTAAAATGATATGGTGGGGCACGTTAAAATGATGTGACAGGCCACATTAATGGTGTGGTAGACCATATTTGAATGATGAGGAGAACCACGTTAAAATGAAGTGGCGGTCTATATTATAATGATGTGGTGGGGCACATTAAAATTATGTTGTATGCCACTTTAAATGTTGTGGTAGACCATATTTGAATTATGTGGTGAAGCACCTTAAAATGTAGTGGCAGGCCATATTAGAATAATGTGGTGGGGCACAATAAAATGAAGTGGCGGTCCATATCAGAATGATGTGGTGGGGCACATTAAAATGATGTGACAGGCCACTTTAAATGCCGTGGTAGGCCATTTTAGAATTATGTGGTGAGGCACATTAAAATGATTTGGAGAACCACGTTAAAATGAAGTGGCGGTCCATATTAAAATGATGTGGTGGGGCACATTAAAATTATGTGAAAGGCCACCTTAAATGGTGTGGTAGACCGTATTTGAATTATGTAGTGAACCACTTCAAAATGATGTGGCAGGCCATGTTAAAATGACGTGGTGGAGCACGTTAAAATGATGTGACAGGCCACTATAAATGGTGTGGTAGGCCATGTTTGAATGATGTGGTGAACCACTTTAAAATGATGTGGCAGGCCATATTAGAAGGATGTGGTGGGGCACAATAAAATGAACTGGCGGTCCATATTATAATGATGTGGTGGGGTACATTAAATAAATGTGACAGGCCACATAAATGGCGTGGTAGGCCATATTTGAATGATGTGGTGAACCAACCTTAAAATGATGTGGTAGGCCATATTGGAATAATGTGGTGGGGCACAATAAAATGAAGTGGCGGTCCATATTAGAATGATGTGGTGGGGCACATTAAAATGATGTGACAGGCCACTTTAAATGCCGTGGTAGGCCATTTTAGAATTATGTGGTGAGGCACATTAAAATGATTTGGAGAACCACATTAAAATGAAGTGGCGGTCCATATTAAAATGATGTGGTGGGGCACATTAAAATGATGTGAAAGGCCACCTTAAATGGTGTGGTAGACCGTATTTGAATTATGTAGTGAACCACTTTAAAATGATGTGGCAGGCCATGTTAAAATGACGTGGTGGAGCACGTTAAAATGATGTGACAGGCCACTATAAATGGTGTGGTAGGCCATGTTTGAATGATGTGGTGAACCACTTTAAAATGAAGTGGCAGGCCATATTAGATTGATATGATGGGGCACAATAAAATGAACTGGCGGTCCATATTAGAATGACGTGGTGAGACACATTAAAATGATATGACAGGCCACTTTAAATGGTGTGGTAGGCCATATTTGAAAGATGTGGTGAACCATGTTAAAATTAAGTGGTAGGCCATATTGGAATTATGTGGTGGGGCACAATAAAATGAAGTGGCGGTCCATATTATAATGATGTGGTGGGGCACAATAAAATGATGTGACAGGCCAATTTAAATGCCATGGTAGGCCACTTTAGAATTATGTGGTGAGGCACATTAAAATTATGTGGAGAACCACGTTAAAATGAACTCGCGGTCCATATTAAAATGATGTGGTGGGGCACATTAAAATGATGTGAAAGGCCACATTAAATGGTGTGGTAGACCGTATTTGAATAATGTGGTGAACCACATTAAAAAATGATGTGGCAGGCCACTTTAAATGGCGTGGTAGACCATATTTGAATGATGTGGTGAACCACATTAAAATGATGTGACAGGCCAATTTAAATGGTGTGGTAGGCCATATTTGAATGATGTGGTGAACCACATTAAAATGATGTGGTAGGCCATGTTAAAATGACGTGGTGGAGCACGTTAAAATGATGTGACAGGCCACTATAAATGGTGTGGTAGGCCATGTTTGAATGATGTGGTGAACCACTTTAAAATGATGTGGCAGGCCATATTAGAAGGATGTGGTGGGGCACAATAAAATGAACTGGCGGTCCATATTATAATGATGTGGTGGGGTACATTAAATAAATGTGACAGGCCACATAAATGGCGTGGTAGGCCATATTTGAATGATGTGGTGAACCAACCTTAAAATGATGTGGTAGGCCATATTGGAATAATGTGGTGGGGCACAATAAAATGAAGTGGCGGTCCATATTAGAATGATGTGGTGGGGCACATTAAAATGATGTGACAGGCCACTTTAAATGCCGTGGTAGGCCATTTTAGAATTATGTGGTGAGGCACATTAAAATGATTTGGAGAACCACATTAAAATGAAGTGGCGGTCCATATTAAAATGATGTGGTGGGGCACATTAAAATGATGTGAAAGGCCACCTTAAATGGTGTGGTAGACCGTATTTGAATTATGTAGTGAACCACTTTAAAATGATGTGGCAGGCCATGTTAAAATGACGTGGTGGAGCACGTTAAAATGATGTGACAGGCCACTATAAATGGTGTGGTAGGCCATGTTTGAATGATGTGGTGAACCACTTTAAAATGAAGTGGCAGGCCATATTAGATTGATATGATGGGGCACAATAAAATGAACTGGCGGTCCATATTAGAATGACGTGGTGAGACACATTAAAATGATATGACAGGCCACTTTAAATGGTGTGGTAGGCCATATTTGAAAGATGTGGTGAACCATGTTAAAATTAAGTGGTAGGCCATATTGGAATTATGTGGTGGGGCACAATAAAATGAAGTGGCGGTCCATATTATAATGATGTGGTGGGGCACAATAAAATGATGTGACAGGCCAATTTAAATGCCATGGTAGGCCACTTTAGAATTATGTGGTGAGGCACATTAAAATTATGTGGAGAACCACGTTAAAATGAACTCGCGGTCCATATTAAAATGATGTGGTGGGGCACATTAAAATGATGTGAAAGGCCACATTAAATGGTGTGGTAGACCGTATTTGAATAATGTGGTGAACCACATTAAAAAATGATGTGGCAGGCCACTTTAAATGGCGTGGTAGACCATATTTGAATGATGTGGTGAACCACATTAAAATGATGTGACAGGCCAATTTAAATGGCGTGGTAGGCCATATTTGAATGATGTGGTGAACCACATTAAAATGATGTGGTAGGCCATATTGGAATTATGTGGTGGGGCACAATAAAATGAAGTAGCGGTCCATATTAGAATGATGTGGTGAGGCACATTAAAATTATGTGGCAGGCCACATTGAATGGCGTGGTAGGCCATGTTTGAATGATGTGGTGAACCACATTAAAATGATATGGCAGGCCATATTAGAATGACGTGGTGGGGCACAATAAAATATAGTGGCGGTCCATAATAGAATGATGTGGTGGGGTACATCAAAATGATGTAACAGGCCACTTTAAATGGTGTGGTAGGCCATATTTGAATGATGTGGTGAACCACGTTAAAATTACGTGGTAGACAATATTAGAATGAAGTGGTAGGGCACATTAAAATCCGGTGACAGGCCACAATAAATGGAGTGGCAGCCCATATTAGAATGACGTGGCAGTCCATGTACCCATGAAAGGGTCGGGCACATTAAAATGAAGTGACGGTCCATATTTTAATGATGTGGTGAGGCACATTAAAATGATGTGACAGGCCACATTAAATGGGGTGGTAGGCCATTTTAGCATGACGTGGTGGGGCACATTAAAATGACGTGGTAGGCTGTATTAGAATGATGTGGAGAACCACTTTAAAATGATGTGGAAGGCCATATTAGAATGATGTGGTGGAGCACATTAAAATGATGTGACAGGCCAATTTAATTGGTGTGGTAGGCCATATTTGAAAGATGTGGTGAACCACATTAAAATGAAGTGGTAGGCCATATTAGAATGATGTGGTGGGGCACATTAAAATGAAGTGACAGGCCAATTTAATTGGTGTGGTAGGCCATATTTGAATGATGTGGTGAACCACATTAAAATGAAGTGGTAGGCCATATTAGAATGATGTGGTGGGGCACATTAAAATGATATGGCAGGCCATATTAGAATGACGTGGTGGGGCACAATAAAATATAGTGGCGGTCCATAATAGAATGATGTGGTGGGGTACATTAAAATGATGTAACAGGCCACTTTAAATGGTGTGGTAGGCCATATTTGAATGATGTGGTGAACCACGTTAAAATTACGTGGTAGAAAATATTAGAATGAAGTGGTAGGGCACATTAAAATCCGGTGACAGGCCACAATAAATGGAGTGGCAGCCCATATTAGAATGATGTGGCAGTCCATGTACCCATGAAAGGGTTGGGCACATTAAAATGAAGTGACGGTCCATATTTTAATGATGTGGTGAGGCACATTAAAATGATGTGACAGGCCACATTAAATGGGGTGGTAGGCCATTTTAGCATGACGTGGTGGGGCACATTAAAATGAAGTGACAGGCCATTTTAAATGGTGTGGTAGGCCATGTTAGCATGACGTGGTGGGGCACATTAAAATGAAGTGACAGGCCATTTTAAATGGTGTGGTAGGCCATGTTAGAATGATGTGGCAGTCCATTTTACAATGATAGGGTGGGGCACATTAAAATGATGTGGCAGTCCATATTAGAATGATGTGGTAGGGCACAATAAAATGAAATGGTAGTCCATGTTATAATGATGTGGTGGGG